>NC_033636.1:10772206-11007641 GCF_001540865.1 Ananas comosus
AGGCGAGTGGGAGATGCGGGGCCAAGGGGTGGGCCGATCGAGGCTGAGGGCGGTGCTCTGCCGACAACTAACTATGGCGGACGAGTGACCGCAGTCTCGGTGCTGGTGCGCGGAGCCTTTTTCGGTGACTGTTCTAATTTATTTTGGATTTATTTACTTATTTATTTTGAGCTTCATCATAGAATTTTAGATGGCTCTTTCAACTAAATATTTCCGTGCTAAAATATGAAGAAACTTGCATACATTTATTTGAGCCTTATTCTGTAACTGGCATAGTTATTTACGGACTACATTGCGAGCTAAAAAGAAATAATTGGGAATAATAATTTTATATATTTTTTAATTTGAATATAAATATATGTAAGCATTCAAAATATTAAATATGAAAAAATATCAAAGCTGAGCCCAAATCTCTTCTATTCCATTCTCTTTTCCTAGGCTCTGTTATTACATCTAATTTTTTTCTTTAAGAAAAATAGAAGCATTTCTAAGATTGAATCTGCATGCAACTACTTACGCCTTTTACTTTTTCATGGTTTTTTATTGCAGCATTTCATATAATTCACATTGACACTCTGTAGGTTTCCTAAGCACAGAAGGCCCCTCACAACCCTTGATCAGTGATTCAATCGCCCGAAGTATTTATCCACCTATGCTCGAGTAGGTATTAGCTAGCTCATATGTAATTGTTCTAAAATTAATCGAACGTGGTCAATTTCACTGCTTGTACTTTCACCCTTCTATATGATAAAATCTTTCATGTGCCCTACTTCATTATAAATTACTTCAGCTTATCTTTTTAGATACAAAAAAAAGTATGAACCACTCACAAAAGCAACGAGTTCAGGTAATGAGTTTGGTTGGAAATGCTATTTGCAGTAGTTATAGTAGCTTTGTGTTTTGTTGCTCTTTTACATTTGATTCTTCGCCTGGATATTAATTAGAATATTCTTTAATTTTATTAGGTATAAGAGTATATTTAGGTTTTGCGCATACATGTTCCCGAAACATAGTGTGAATTGTAGAAATACCCTGCAAAAGAAATTCCATAAGTTGTCCTGCAAAAGTCCTAAGTTCATGCAGATATGTCTGTGTTTCAAAATCTCGTTAGTGAACTGTTTCATTTTTAAACAGTTTTCTTGTGAAATGACTATATTTGCCCTCCAAGATATATCCCTCCGAAAAAGTATCCTTTCCCCTTCTCCTTTCTACTTCCTTTGGGCCGTCGGAGGAAAACCGGCGGCGACGCAGGGTAGGTCGGGTTCTCGCCGGCCGACGAAGGAGGAGGGATAGAGAATTTGAGAGGAAGAAGAAGTGGGAAGAGGGAAGAAGGAGAGGAAAGAGCCGGAAAGGAGGAAAGAGGAGAGGGTTGCAGCCGCGCACCTCCTCCCTTGCCGGCGACCGAGGAAGAGGGCGAAGAGAAAAAGGGAGAGAAGAAAGAAATGGCAAAGAGGAGAGAGGGAGAGAAGAGGAAGAGAAGAGAAGGTTCGCACCAGCACGCCGCATCTTCTCACCTCACCCGCACGAAGAGATGGGAAGAGGAAGAGGAGGAGGCCCAAGAAGAAAGACGGAAAGAGGCGAGAGGGAGAGGAAGAAGAGGGGAAGAGGAAGAAAATTGGGGAAAAGAGCACGTTCGCCTGCTGCAGCGCCGCACGCTGCCCGCCCGGCCACGCCGCGGCATCTCGTTCGGCCTTGCGACAGGCAAGGGGAAAAGGAATGAGTAAGCGATTGAGGACAACAGTAAGGGGCGGCAACGTAAAAATTTCACACGTAATTGAATAATCGTGGTTGCACAGTAAGTTTAGCTGTGCGTTAGAGACACTAAATTTCTCTAACAGACTCTAACAGCGGGACATATCTGCATTAACTTCACTGACTTGTCTGTAGAGGACAACTTATGGAAATTTTTATTCTATGTGAGCAGATATTTTCTGCAATTTACTATGTTTGCAAGGACGTATATGCAATACCCTAATTTTTAATATTGTTGAGAATTGTATATTTTCAGGTTCTATTTTTATCAGGCTATCATCCGATGTCAATTGATAATAAATAAAATATTATTTCGATATATTCTACCGCTGCATCGCCAAAGCGGGTTAACTAGCACTGGGTTCACTAAGAACAATAATTTTGACCTTATGTCAGACTATAGCGAAAATCATAAATAATTTATTTTAATGTATATAAAAATCGTATTAATGCGATTTTATCAACATAGCTTTCCCTAATATTCAATTTATGCGATAGGAAATGATTGCCCGATTGAGATTGAACATTCCTTACAGCCACCCCAATATACGACCAACTTTTACCTACTTTCATTAAGTTGCAATACAGATTAACATGGGTATGTATTCCAAATAGAGTAATATATGTTTAATAGGGGGGAATAATCACTCTTGCATTCTTTAACGGAGCGCTCGCATGTCGTCTATTGCGTTTAGTGTGGTATGCCGTTCAGTTTATTATGGATTTTCAGAATTTGATGCATAGCGTTGGTTCCCATCGAGCATTTACACTAAACCTATACCCATTCCTTTCTCAACGCCCTAGTGTTTCCCATTCTCTATTTAACAATTTATGCACTGTTTAACACCATCGTTCTCTTTGAAACTAGTCGGTCGCTACACTCATCTACATTTCTTGCAATTGCATCAAACGTCTCTCGGGACTACCGTGATTCTTGTTGATGCCCTCCGAAGGCGCTGCTGGGACCGATCAGCCGGGCGCGGCCCGGACGCGGTAGTGTCCTAGTAAACTTCTGCACGTGCTTATCAGAGCTACGGAAGGACTTTCCGCGTTTATCAACGAAGCGCCATACATCATTTCCGATCATCGGAGAGTAGCATTATTTGCAAGGCACCTCTCCTCGCCATGTGTTACCATGACCGCATCGCACCTAAGGGTGACGCCGGCGCGGACCGCACCCCGCCCGAAATACAAATGGCGCTGTACCCGACAAACTAGTCCCTCTCCCCCCCCCCCCCCCCTCGACAGCAAGCAGGTGAATCAAAACATTCACCAGTCACCATACATCCTTCGCTCCAAGACTACAAAGCTAATATAAAGGACATCTCACAAAGCATGATAGCACCAGAAACTCGCTATGATGAAAGAACCAGTCATATGCGACAAACCCAATATTTCTAGTAAGCTATTCTTAATGCTAATCACTCTGTTGATGGGCTTGAATACTCGACCCCACTCTCCGGCGATGATATATTGGACGATGCATCCGAGGTTGAATTGCTATACACGCCATTCCTGAAGCTCTTCGAATCAAGTTCCGGGCCCCGCCGCCGCTCTGGAGCAGCAGGCTGTTGCCCTTCGTCTGCTAATTTTTTGAGAATGTTCATTACAGTCGGAAGGAATTTTGTGGACAAAGAAAGAAGCCCAGGAAGCTGCATGAATTACGAGAAAAAAAAGGTCATAATATCAGGCTAAATAGGATTAGCATATTGAGTTCAAAAGAATAAAATGGGAATTTCTGTGGCTTTTACACTCACAGCGCCATTGCGGAATTCGCCAGAGATGTCTAGCTGTACCCAAAGGGCTTTTCCCACAAGAAAAGCAACAAATATGACAGCTAGATAAAGTGGATTCCTGCATTCAAATCAGGAGAGATTTGAGAAAAGTGAAAAAAAAAAAATTGCCCTCATTTTGTTTTGTTTATAAGACATTAAATAATATTACCTTAGTAAGGTCATGAATTCATTGAAGCCCAGAACAAGCATAGCAGCAATTGCCCATGGAGGGGGCAACCAGTTATTGTTACGCTTGTTAGCTTCCTGAGAATTTGCAACAACACATGCTAAGTAGATATCTTTCTACAAACAAGTTAATGTACTACAACATATATGAGAAAGTTATAATTGATCTTTTATTTGGGAGACTCATCAACTCGAGGACAGAGAAATAATGGGACCTAAAATAAAACATACGACTTCCCAAGCATATGGTAGCACCAATGACTTGGTGCTATTAATAGCATAGTAGCCTAGTTCATATATATATATATATATATATAGAGAGAGAGAGAGAGAGAGAGAGAGAGAGAGAGAGTGAGGCTACTATGCTTTTGGAAGCACGGAGCCTTCCGTGCTTCCAGGTTGTTTTCGATGTTGCGACTTTCGAATCGTCGATCGGCTCCGTTAAACTTGCCTAGTGATCGAAGGGGCTCAAAATCAATAATTTTAATGGCCGTAGTGAGCCGTTTGCAAGTTTAACGGTGTAGAAATATCCAAATCACGTGAAATTTTGATAGAAAATTTTTTATACTATATAAAACAAGATCAATATCTTTGATTTAAAATTTTAATGTCATATTATCACGTTTTGTAAGATTTTTATTTTCAGCCGTTAATTTTGAGCCCTTTTGTTCACTAGGCAAATAATATCGAAAAATCGCATAATTTATTTTCTAGATACTTCAAATACTCTAAATCAAGTTTAACGGAGCCGATCGACGATTCGAAAGTCGCAACTTGGAAAACGACCTGGAAGAGTAGGCTCACTCTCTCTCTCTCTCTCTCTCTCTCTCTCTCTCTATATATATATATATAGTAAGCACCAAGTAAGAAATTGACCATACAGTTAGTACAGAGCGCAAAGTGTTCTACTCATCGTCAGAAAGAATGCTCAGATAGTTAAACAAAATCAATAATGGTGAAAACTGAAATTTCTGTAAGATTTAACGAATCTAAAAAGATCAGATTTCATAAAGTAATCTATCCAGAAATCAACATAATGACCCACCATTCAACTATACCTACCACAAACTATCATGCAAATTATGGCATAACATCCATGAATGCCTAAAATAGCTACACACTAGAAAACAGGTGTTAAAAGAGAGCAGTTTGAGAAAGTTGCCTGAGCAGCAATGGCCTGAGTCACAGTATACTCTGTCTCTGCCTTGAATTGCCTCCACAAAGATTTGCATTGCACAGGTGTAATCAAAGTTCGTTCTATTGGTACCTGGCGATAACAATCAAACCAAAAATCTACCTCAGAAAACTATAATAAAGAAATTGGTCACACAAGAAGAGTATAGTGTAAAAACAACACACTTAGGGCCTGCTTATTTGTCCGTAACTAATTCAGGTTGCAAATGGCTTTCATCAGTTGAACTGAAGTTTAGGTGACATTTTTCCACCGTTGTTTGTTTAATAGAAGGTCAATGGCTTTAGAACTAGAGCTACCCAATTTTTCATTTTTTTTAAACTGAAAACTTCCACATTAGGACCGAAAAAGGCAAAAAAAAGTTAGAGCAGTTAATTTTTTAATATTTTTCTCTTTTTCTCTGGTAATTGGCTTCAGCACCGCCCAAGGCACAATAAATTAAGGTGTTTTGAGAAAATAGAGTGATGGGCAAATTTAATTAATGGCGAACAAAACAACGAAAGCAGGCATTTACAGCCGAAAACAAATTCATCCCCCTCCACTTCGGGTGAAAAAAAACATGTCCTTAGCCATGTGATGAAAAACTTTGAAAACCTAGTAGATAGAAAGCTCAGTATGATCAAATAAGAAAACAATGCAATTGCCAATCATCTATGCAAGTAGAGAGAGAATGTCTGGTCAAACACTGGCCAGCATACTTAGTTACTACTGAAATGCTAACATCTCATTCTTGCATCCAAATCAGCTTAAATGAGTCCCGAGGTTTAAGGAGGCAACTAAAAATGTTTCAATTGTATTGAAACAGATGTGAGGAACAGTCATTACCTCGTCCCATGAGCTTGAGGCCAGTGGATCAAATGACTGTATGCTCCTATCAGTAACACCAGAATTTGCATTTGTATTATCCCCCAAGGCACGTGAGATGGTTTTTTCAATGTTATCGCTTTCATCATCCAGACGAACTGCCGCCATTACAGAAAGCAACTTCATGGACTGCCAAACAAAAGTACCCATACACAGTATGAAAAATCGACTACAACATTATTGGAAGAATAAAAGACCAATTATAGCAACATACTGCAGAGCGAGCAGTTTTTGTGATGGATCTTATGTCTTCTTTTCCAGTCCAGACTCTCGGCATCGAATCAGCATCACGGCTGAACAATGTTGAAAACCTGTACAAGCTCATACACTTTAGTGAAACTTTGTATATAAGAAATACCAGAACAGTAGAAACCTACAGACTTTAGCAGAAAATTAGCACATTGTGAAATCAGTAACTGAACTGAATATTTTTTTATTTTACTACCAAACCTTTCATTGTCTTAGGTTTTAAAATTACCATCAAGTTCTGTCATGTCTTAACAAGTTGACACTCATGGTCAAAGAAGCAGTATAGTGTTCCATCAAGTAACATATAATCCATGGAAATAGTTAGAAAAACCACAATGTTCTGGCATAGAGGTGCTTACATCAAACTGAAATATTAGGCTGTATAATTGGAATTTTTAGAGTTTAGTTATTCTTCTCAAAATACAATATAAAAGTCTGTATGTTTCTGCACATCAGAATTTGAAAATTGTCTAAAGCATGCCACACCTGTCCTTCATGCGAATCAAGACCCTTCCAGCTTCTTCTTTTGCCTTCGACTCAACAACACTTTTAGCATAATTTTCTAGCTTCAATAGCATTTTATCAACAGTTTCTTGATCAAGTTCATAAGCTGAAAGAGCAGACGAAAGTCCAGAAACAGCTGCTCTAGTTTCTTTTTGAAGAAGTTTTCTTATTGCAGGCCAGGTATCATCCCCGGCTGCATCTAGAAGTGCTTCCACAGGTTCTGCAAGAGCTTTGTTCAGTCGTCCCTGAAACCACATTCTAAGCTTGTTACCAAACAATAGCATGTAGAGAATATTAAAGTGGCATAACTACTACAAATCTAAGTAAATCGGGTCCTTCGTACTCCAGACCTTCCCAGGCTATTTAAGATTCGCATACAAAAATGTTTATTGTAAAAAATATAAAACAGGTTAGTGGATCAAAAAGAATAAGAGCAGACCTCATATTGGGCGCTAAGTTCGGAAAGCTTTTCAGCACGAACTGATGATATATGTGCATCAATATCACGCCGAAGTTTATCCCGAACTTTTGAAGGATCCCATTTCGCTTGTTGAATAGAAGCATCTGCTAACCCAAACAGGATATGCTTAGAAGCTTTCCAAAACATAAAAGAGAATCAACAAAGTGAAGGAAAAAAGAAACTTGGAAAGCATATTTCACTTAATGTGTTTTGATGCATATACCATGTCAATCTATGAACGCTATATGGAGTAGTAAAATTGAAGTGTTTAACCCCATATGTATAGGATGTAGCCTCCACATCACTAAATAATAAGACAGCATGATAGTAGTGAAATACCCACCCACCTACAACACTACGGTGTACATTTCGATCACAGATACATAACAACTACATTATAGAATAAGAATCTGATTCATCTTCCCTTCGAAAAATATAAGTGCATTAAATAATTTCTAATTGTATACCTTCACAGCCTTTCTCAAACTTTGACATGAAAGCTTGAGTACAATCATGAGCAGCACTAGCAAACCCTTCTCCTCTTTCCAGAGCCTTGTCAAAAGCTTCCTTAAAGGCATCTAAGGTTTTGGCACGCAAATGTCCCAGCATGGATTGATAAGCAGGATTGACCAACTAGGATTAGAGCAGATTCAGTCAATAAGACGCATATAGAAAACAACATTACTAGCCTGTACAAACCTAAAAGCAACAAAGCTTATAAAAAAACTTGCTGAGAAATGAAAGATTTTGCATACGAATACAACAGACTTGTTAAAAAGTTACACAAATGAGCCTAGTAATCTGTTTATTAACTACATATCGAATAATATTAATATATTCTTACAAAATGAATTCCCAAGAATAAATGACATTCGCAAAGCTAAAAACACTCTTTATCTTTTCAAGCAGCATCACTACTCCATCAAAAGATCATCTTTTCAAGCAGCATCACTAAAGCATGAGTCTCAGAACCATCTTATTATCTTGGCTTTATTTCATAAAAAACAACCTGTCACTTTATTAAATCTCAATGAACTTCCATAGCATAAATTTTTATGCCAACCTGGACAACAATAATGCTGCTAACCCACATGAGAGAAAATTTCTAGTAATACCTGCCAACCTGCATGAATCAAAATTTCTAGTAATACCTGCAGAAGTTTGGACTCAAGTTGTTGTCTCTTTGAAGTTCTAACACCTTCATCGAAATAAAAAGCTTCCATGTCATAGCTGCAAATGCACAGTACATATTAGAATATACAAAAGAGTCCAAGAAATTTAAAACAGGAATCTATTTGTGATATTAGAGCCCGGACGACATTTTTCTCCACCATGTGCTCAACAAGAATCTAAAATGATGCTGACAAAAATTCAAAAACCTGAACAGCATAAGTATGATCTCATACAAGGTAAGAACCGACCAGAGTTTTAAAATAATCATATCCAACACTGAAGCACAGGCCAGCAAGCCAAGATGCTAGAGAAACTTGACNTTGTGATATTAGAGCCCGGACGACATTTTTCTCCACCATGTGCTCAACAAGAATCTAAAATGATGCTGACAAAAATTCAAAAACCTGAACAGCATAAGTATGATCTCATACAAGGTAAGAACCGACCAGAGTTTTAAAATAATCATATCCAACACTGAAGCACAGGCCAGCAAGCCAAGATGCTAGAGAAACTTGACAAAACTTAAAATAAACAGCAGTACTGACATGACATGGGTTAACATTGACTGAACAAACCACAGCTACAGCGATGTTAATAACTTATAGCCTTATAGGTATATGATATAGAACAAAATAATTCAATATAGTAGATTGTGAAAAGATATCAAGTCACCTAGAAGCATTAAAAATACAAAGCCTGAGCAGGCAACATTATGCATCTATTTTTGGGCCAGTTCTAACAGTGACTAATGCAAAAAAAAATAATAATAATAATAATAATCCTCTGGTGTAAACAAAAAAACCCTGAACCCCATGTTCTGTAAAACAGAAAGAACTCATATAAACCAAAAGTTCGAACAATGAAACCCATAAACTAAGACTATACACTGGAAGTCAAGAGACAAAAACCATTAAAAGAAATAGATAAAACATGCAAACCATAGAAATACATTTTGAAAACTCACCCAGATAAGCATTTATCCAAAATTGAGCTAAGCTTCTTTCCAAATCCTGGGACAACATCATGTTGTACAGCTTCTTCAAGTTCTTGCCACTCCTGCAACGCAAGGAGAAAAAAAAATCAAATGGTTACAGACCCTAAAATATCAATATAGAAATATGGAGGATAGCAGTAATCACCTCGTCAGAAGTTACATGGGCAAGTTTCTCATTCGCGATTTCTTCACAGCGCACAGTGGCTACCATAACCTATAATAATTAAACCGTGAATCTTGATGTCAACAATTCCAATATAATTTAAGTCGAGTCTGGGCTAATATTTACTAATTTCACCTTATGTGCAGGCAGGTCAAGGTCCTTATTTTCTTTGATAACTTTCCACATTTGTTGTGCACTAAATGAAAATCCTGAAGCAGGAACAACTCCTCGCCGATCTCCAGCAAGACCCCCGGGGTTAATAGAATGATTAAATCTTTGCCTTAAACTTGCAACCTTCAACACGTATGCAATCAATCATAACTGAACAGATACTACACAATAAAAGCTCTTCATATTTTTTATTTAAAAAAAAAAAAAAAGCACAACACTGAAATTAAAAAAAAAAAAAAAAAGGCAATTTGTAGACAGACATCAAATGCACTTTCAAATTATCAGTATGGGTCGTGATAGGTCAACAAGGTATCACTCCTACTATGCCCTCCTTAACAGTACTCCTCTTTCTCTTCAAAATTTGAGGACCCACAACATCAACCTGCGTAAAATATTAGAAAAAATTGTCAGTGAATTATATGGAAGCTTCGACGGCATATGCATGTTAAAACAAAAGTAAATCACCAATTATATATGGATTTACATTAAAAAATCACTAAGCGGAGTTCTTTGTGCAGGCCTGTGCGCTTAGACACATCTATCCTCAACCAAAATCTGGCATAAAGTGTAAGTAAGTCAGATTTAACCAGTAGAAGAGACGCACACATGCAGGCAAAATACATTAAAAAGGCAGGTACCTACTTCATGGATATCTTCCCTAAGAACAACGCTCCAAAGTTTTCCAAAGGTGTTGTTAAGAGAAAGCATAAAAAATAACAGAGATCGACAATTATAGATCCTCATAATTTGTGATGATAAATGGAAAAGAAGAAATGCTTACAGCTCTTAAAGATTATTACGAGGACTCAGAAGGTGTTACCTTGGTTCTTATCACAATGACGAATAATAATGTGTTTGCCGAGACTAAACAGGGAATCATGACCTGAATTCATAAAAAACAGCTACACTAAAGTGAGGTGCATAAAGTCACTACCACAACATATACAGTAGGTCCTCTTCTTCATTCTAACCTGAAATACTGTCTTTAGAAGAGGCTTATTTGCAGCCTGTTCTCTGCCAATATCATGACACCACCTATATAGAGAAGTCGTAGTGCGATGAGAAAAGTATTGTAATTGCACATATCAGGCATCTACACGAAACAAGATTAGAGAAAAAACAAATCCTGCCCAACAGCCTAAACACTTACATGTTTATCAGCACAATGTCTGAAACTGCTAAAGCAAAGAGGGCACTTTGTTTCTCAAAGGCAGTATCATCCTGAAGATAACATAGTATTGCATCATGTTTAAGATAAACAATGATAAACGAAGAAATTTCTAGTAGGTCAATAGCGAAAGGTCATTCTAGATTTAGAGCAACGTGATGATGGCACAAATTTCCCGCAAGTAATTGTAAACAACCAAGCAGTTACCTTTCAATCGTGTAATTAGTACTTTATGGGAGGTTACCACTAATGCAGAACTATGCAGCAGAATACATCCTGAAATAATCTTGACTTCAAATGCTTTGTTTGAGATTTCTCTCATCAAATAATACTTATTGGGCAACAGATAGGGAGACAATACCACTAAGAAATGGATGATGCTCGATAAAGAAAACAAAGAATAATTCTCATTGTAATAGATAGTCATACTGAATATAAGATTATATAAGTACCTCCCCGCGTTCTCTTCCATCACTCCCCTCCAAATCCATCACAAGTGTAGATGGTTCAATATCAGCACACTTTGCCAACCAAATACCTTTAGTAGTTTGCGACCTGGAAAATATTTGCTCAATCAGTATATAAACAAAAACAAAGGAATAGAGTTTTATCCTTATATTTGGCAGAAAAAAAAAACACAGGAAAAGAGTTTTTCTTTATATTTGGCAGAACTGAAAAACTTGCCTTCCCTTAAAAGCATCCATCTCTCTAAAGTTGGTACGGAAAAGATGATTTAAAAGAGTGCTCTTCCCTGAAAAAGAAGAAAATGTTACTAAAAAGAGCAACTGACAAAGAAAATCTTACAGGATAATCAATAGTAATCATGCCCAAACTTAAGCCTATTTTCCCTTTACGAAACACCTAAGCAGCCTAACAGTTTGTTTCCAGCAATTTCCAACATATTAAACCTTCTTCTAAATTCCATAACCTAAAACACTTTGAGTCACTACTGCATTTCAAAACAGCAGGACACATCACTTTGAGAAAAAAACAGAAATGGAAACCGGAAACAAGAACTGGTGACATTTGAGCAGATCACTGTAATAGATAATATAGATATAAAAGAGTGCACTAAAACAGAGTATATGTCATTCGAGAAATGCTAACATACCACTACTCTGTGGCCCCATTATAGATACAACAGCATAAGAAAGCCCACATTCAGCCAAATTCATGGCCTTCACAAAGTTCTCCAGACCAGAGACATTGAAAACACCGTCACCATCAATAAGCTGGATAGAATGGCAATCCGCACCCATTTCTAAACGAATCAAATAGAACAGTCAGTAACAACTTAGTTAAACCTCTCACCATTGAAATCTATAAAAATTCAAAATCAAACATAATTTAAACATAATTTCACTATTCNACATATATCCAATATCATTAAAGGGTGAACCCTTAACCCCTTTGCTGCGTTCTCCGGGATTTCGGGTCTCTCCCTTCACCCCTTTCCTGCCTTCTCCGTGATTTCGGACCTCCCGCACCCTACTCTCTCTTACCCTCTCTTCTTTTCTCTCTCTCTGAGATGTGGGGCCCTATTCTTCTCCGCACCCTACTCTCCCTTACCCTCTCTCCTTCTCAACGAAGCCTAACCCTCTCTCCCTTTCTTTTCTCGCGGCCTCTGGAGATATCCCGGGATTGCTCTGCCCCTCTCAACAAACCCTAGGTTCGCGTAGGGTTGGTACTCCGGCGCCGCCTCTACAGATTTCCTGGGATCCCTCTCCCTCTCTCAGCAAACCCTAGGTTCGCCTAAGGTTGGTACTCCGGCGCATTTAATGCCGCCGGGGGAAAGTCCATTCCCGGCTCCCCGGAACTCCCTTCCTCTCCCCCGTATCTCGCCGCCGTACACCTGTATCTACCAAAGATCTGGCCATTTAATGCCGCCGCTTCGCCGGCAAGGGCTTCCTCCCCTGTCGTACGCCCTGCCTTGCCGGAGATCGGGGCATTTAATGACCCGTTTCTCCGGAGATGGTACGCCTGTATCTACCACAAATCTCTGCAATTAATGTTGCCGTGACAGTGCGCCGCTCGGTGCCGCCGTGTTCTCTTGCTGTCCCCGCTCTTCCTTGGCTTTGTTCTGGTATTGGTATGTATATATATACACCATTGAGAGGTAAGGTGCCATGTCCAATTGCTTTCGAACTTCTAACTCTTACCTGCCATCTGTATTACTTTTCTTTTTGTCGCTGTCTGTGGAAAGTAGGTCGGGCTCTCTGCAAGATCCTCTGCTTGCTTCTTATATTATGATGCTGCGTGCCTGTGTATATGTTTGAAATCCTTGGTGCTCGGATGCTTCGATGTCTGGTGGCGGTTTTCCATAGGGTTCCTGTTGCCCCCGCAATTCCAGATCTGATGCTTCTTTGCTTTGAGATTCTTTTCACCTGGGTCTTGCTTGGATTTCGAGCTTTGAAAAAAAAAAAACTTCAGTTTCTTTGATTTTTTTTTCCGTCGTTGCCTTCGCGGATCTGATGATTTCTTGCCTTGCGATTCTTTTCAGTTGGGCTTTGCGTGGATTTCGAATTCTGAAAAAAAAGGAAGTGCTTTAGCTTCTTCAGTTTTTTTTTTTTTTTTTTTCGCTGGTGGAGGTTTTCTACTTTGCTCTTTCTGTATTCTATTTTTCGGCGGCAATGGCACGGCATCGAATGGCCTCATGGCTCGGATGTTGCTAATTTTACTAGCTTTGGTCGCAATGGCCCGGCAGTGAATGGCCTCATGGCAATCGGTGCAGCCTGCGGCAAAAAAACTTGGATAGATTTAATGAATATATTTAATGATGTTGGATAGATTTAATGAATATATTTAATTAGTGTATACATATGTGTATGTATATAAATGTGTAGATTTCTCTGCCATGTTTTGGAGAGGCACATTCTTTCTTTCACTCCCTAGCCAATCTGCTATATGTTTTCCAAAAAAACTTATATTTTTTTACCATCATGTCTATTGTTGTTACTAATCCCTATAAGTTTTGATTTGCTTACTTCTACTGGGTGCTATCGCCTTAGCAGTTGTTGCTTTCAAATTTTGGCATTTCATCTCTAAGCTGCCCGTTTGCTACAATTCTATTATTTTCTCTTCTCTAAGTTACCTGTTGGCTATTTGTGCTTTATGTATTGAATGCTTCTTTGTAGGACCAGCTTTCCATATCATGTATTACTTAAAACATTTTGCTAGAACTAACTTTATACACCATGTATTACTTAAGAGATTTAATGTATGGTCTCTTTTCTGCATCTATTGCTTATTCTAAGTATTGTTTTCGAGAAGTTGATGAGGTCAGGAGATACTTAGATTGTCGATATAATTACTTCTTTATCTGTTTTACTAATAAAGTTTAATTTACATATTTGTTTCTATCATTGACAAAGAATTCCTGCTCGGTCTAATTTTTTATTTTTATTTTTTAAAGCAGGTGTGCCTTTTATCTTCGATTTTGCTTTTTTCCTCTCTTTTTACGTTTAAATGTTTCCCTGTTGCTTTCGGTGCTGCTTTAAGCGAGGCAATGATGATATGCTCCGTTGGATTTGCCCCCGTATGTTGCCTTTCCTACTGAATTTGGCCACAATGGCATGGCATCAAATGAACTCATGGTATTTGGTGCAGCCAGCCTCTATTATTGCGGATTTCCTAGACACACAGTATTCAGCTTGCCTCTTTACCTAACAGAAAGAATAAAACTGATCCAGATTTATCTTACCCTTTTGCTTGGCATGGCATCGAATAATCTTATGGTATTTGTTGCAGCCTGCGGCTGTTATTTCAAATTTTCTATGCACACGGTGTTTATCTTGCCCCTTTACTTTAGGAGAAGAGTGAAAATAATCCGTATTTATCTTACCCCTTTACTTTAGGGGAAGAATAAAGCTGTGCCTCGCATTGATTTTTTACTCTTTGTTTGTTCCAAATATTATCTTTTGGAATTATTGTGCCCTTTTAACTGAGCATTGCATGAATTTGTTGTATTCTTATTCCGTTGTTTTTCTTCCTTCGCTCTGTATATACTTTCTTGGGTTTTTTCCGATTTTCGCTTTGGTTTTCTTGCTTTGATAACTGAAACAACAATCCAAATGAAATACACATATATTTTTTCCTCTTCTTTCATTTCAGGAATATTTCTGTCTATTTTTTATACCCTTGGTTATTTACTTTCTCATCTTTTTTCCCGCAGATTTAATTTTGCCATACTCGCATCGAAACTCTGCTATTCACCTCCAGATTCAGCAGGGCAGGCAAATTGAGTAGGGAACTCATGTGAATCGTTTTAATTATGATATTAATTCTACTTTTTTCTGCAGATTTTTTCCCGGCGTCGTCAGACTTGCTGTTCTACTGATCAACTATAGGCACGTAGCAAGCTACTTGCTTTTATTCTCCTGTGTTTTTATTCTTGCTTGGACAATGCAACTTTTAACTCAGTGTTCTTTACTCGCAGATTAACTGTGTTGGGCTTCTGCTGCTTGGAATAAAATTATATTCTACCGTTTCCCTCCAGTTGCTTAATACTTTGCTGTAAATCTTATATATATATATATATATATATATATATATATATAAAACTGTCAATTTTGAGATCTTTTGATCACTAGTCAAATGATGTGGAAAAANTTTTTCTTTGTCGGAGGTAAAAGTTTAACATGTAATGATTAAAATTAAATTATATTATTATAGTGTAAATTTATTTATTTATGTCCTACAAAACTACTATCTCAATATAGCTTAACAACTATTTGAATTAATTTAAAATATTATAATAAGCAAATTGCTTCGTGCAAGATCAAACTCGTTATAATAAAATACTTAAAAGTGATAAATAGATAGATACATAATCATCCAGATAAATAATAATTTAGGATAATTAGATGCCAAGCAGTTATTGTGGATTTAGTTGTTTACTTTTGATGATTTTATTTTGTTTTTTTTTTGGATAAACTTCAAATATCATCCCCATAGTTTCTCACTTTTTCACTTTAGTATCATATGATTTAAAGTGTATCAAATTAGTGTCCTCTGATTTCTTTTTTTTTTTTGTCAGCTTTTCCGTTAATATTTCGTTAAATTATATACAAAAAATTTTAGATACCCCATTTAGGTTTATCGAATATTCACTTTAGTACCTTTTAGTTTTAACTTTGTTACTTATTTAACGAAAATAATTAGTAAAATCGATAATAAAAAATAAAAATAAAATTACATGACACTAAATGAGAAAATGTGAAACTGTGGGGTGATATTTGAAGTTTTTTTTCATTTCTTAAACTTTGTTGTTATTGAAAAAGTGAGTGGGGGGGTGGGTGTGGGACCCACAGATGAGACGGGAGCGGCTCAGGCGTGGGGCCCAGCGACCGCCCACGGCCCACTCCCAACGCCGCCCACTTTTCTCTCCTCCTCTTTTCCCCCATTGTTGCTTTTTAATTTGGCTTAATTGCCAATAATAATAATAATAATAATAATTTTCTAAATAAATTGAGAATATTATTATTATTTTATTTTATCTTTTTAAAAGTATTTAATTTATGGAGTATGAAATATCTCTAATTTCCAAAAGCAGCCAAAAGTAAGATTTAACGCATAATAATAACTGATTCTTATTTATGTTGGACTCATCATCTTATGATTACATAATTTATTAATCTTTATTGCAAAGATTTTATCTTTATCTATCATCTAAAATGAGCATTAGTATTATAACCATATGATGATATTACATACTTCATTTATAGCATTCGGGTATAAAATTATATTGCTAAGTCCGATAATTTATATCTAATTTCAATGGTCAGAAGAATATATATATATATAATAAACAAATTGCTATTAATCTTTGACTTTTTATTTATTTTGTGAATGGAAAATAAGAATTCAACTAAGATTAACAAATCGGTTATGAACAAAAAATTGCAACCGAAAGGGCCAAATAATTGTTAGCAAATCCGCCGCCCAATTGGATGGCTATACCTTCAATTCTAATAGTCACACTTTTTCTAAATTAATACAGTGACCAAGTCAACTTTTATATTTCTTAGTTATAGATAAAAAATAATTTTACCAACTGTGTTATGTCATTGGTCAGTTTGAATATAAAGTTTTCAAAAAAATCTAAAAATTATTTTACAAGGGATGTTTTCATAATTGTGTTTTATTATTATATATTTATATTATTATTATTATTATTATTCCAGTATGTGTCGATTGTCGAATGGTATGCACATCGGATTTCCGGAAGAGGAACGAGTCTAGATAGTAAAATAATATCTGCTAGGATTTTTACAAGTATGGCTCAATTAATTAACTATTTGATATGATGTATCTCTTTTCTATTTATTTAAATTAAAATAAAATTTTAATCAGATCTTAATGAAAATAAATATGAACTCTATATAAAGAAGTACTTGTACTGTACAAGAGAGTACTTGAAACAGGGAGAGAAACCAAATTATCTGAGTTTGGAGAAACTAAATTATCCGAATTTAGTTAGGGGCTGTTTAGTTGTACGCATTTGCAACTGCAGTGCAGTTGCAAATGCGTGCAGCCACAATTCCTTTGTTTGGTTTAGTATAGTTGAGTTCAACTGCTGCAGTTCCAACTGCACAAGAAGGCCCAAATGCTGCAGTTGGAACTACATCCAAATTGGTCGTAGTTCCAACTGCAGCAGTTGGTGAGGGATAGGNCCGGCGAGGCGGAGCGCGGCGGAGGCGGCGGAGAGGGCGGCGAGGGCGAAGGAGGCGATCCAGAAGAGGCGGAGCGCGGCGGGGTGCGTCGCCGCGCCGAAGCGCTTCGCGTGGGCGACGAGCGCGGCGGCGGCGGCGTGGGCGAGGAACTGGAGCCCGAGGAAGAGCGGCTCGGCGACGCGCCACCCGGGGGCGGCGCCGCGGGGGCGGCGGCGGCGGAAGCGGGAGAGGAGCCTGGGGATGGAGAGGGCGATTAGGGTTAGGAGGAAGAGCGCGTCGGCGGCGCTCAAAAGGAAGCGTTGGGGGCAGGGGGAGAGGAAGAGGAAGCGGAGCCATTGGAGGGGAGGGGTCGAAGGAGGAGGAGAGCATGCGAGCGAGGTAAGCCATGGCGAAACCATCTTTTCCTTTTTCTTTTAATTATAATTATAAATATTATTATTCTTCTTTTCCATGAAATCAAAAATCAAAATCAAATCAAAAACAAGGGGGGAAGGGAAAAGGTTTCCTTTCGTGCGAGAGGAGATAAACAGAGAGAGAAAGAGAGAGAGAGAGAGAGAGAAAAGTGGGGTGCGGGGGAAAGGGAAGGAAATGAAGAAGACGATAGAGAGATACAATCGAAGGGGGACTGAAAAAGGCGAAAAATTAATAAAAACACAACGAGACAAAAAGGAGGTGGAGGAAACGAGGATTTTCGGTATTCTGTATTCGGTGTAACAGCTGCACATATCACGAAATTTGGCGCATATATACTGATATGGGCTGTTTGGTTTTTTGGTTGGATATAATTACAAAAATATTTTAATTAAAAATAAATATAGTTATAAATACTGCAGTTATAATTATACTTAATTTATTTGATTTTATACAATTGTAATTGCTAAAGTTACATTTTTTTTCTTTTTGGTATTCTGTAGTTGAGATTTGTATTTATAAATTCTGTCAATTTTTAAATAAGAAGATGGATTACCTCTTCTGAGCATAATATAATCATATTTTAATTATTAATTAAGACTTTTATATTTATATAAAATTTATTTATTATAAAATTATGTATGAATTTAATAAATTTTAAATGCAAATATATTATAGATTTGATTAAAACAAAAATTAAGATATTATTATTAAACTAGCAGACTGAAAAAAAAAAAGCATATGAAAAAATTTTATTGACCCTAACAGATATTATTAAACCCCATCAATTTCATGAATAGATATTTTTGAAAAAAAATAAGAAGAATAAACGTAGAAAAAAATCATTTTGTTTATTTTTTTAATGGGTGGACCGACTCCGGCCCACTGCTGCAGTTCTATACTACTTATAAAAGCGTAAGTTTTAAATTTTTTCCTCTTTCCCAAAATATCGGTCCCTATTAATATAATTCCGATTACATACTAGCAATATCATACATTCAACTTTAATGAAATAAATCACAGTCGTATAATTTTTATTTTATTTTTAAATTATTGTAAAATATATTAATTCTTAGTCATTGGATTGACTAACGAATTAAGTATCTATCACTTTTTTTACCTAAATTTTTCTCAAATAGTACGTATCAAATTTCACTTTTTATATGCTACCCTATCTCCTAATAACGGCTGCCCACGTAATATCATATTTTATCATAAATTTGCATTTCTTAAATATTTTCTTTCTCGCACTTAATATCCGCCTCCTACATAATATCCAATAACGTAATATCTTCCGCTTATATAATATTTAATTATATTTTTTTAAAAGATGAGTATATAAAAATTATCTCAATAAAATATAACATATAATTTTACAATTTAAAATTTAAAATTTGTAGATAAATATGATTCACAAATTGATATTGATTTGAGATAATTATTAAAATAGTTGTTGACCAGATTTTTTTAGTAGGAAAAAATATTGCATTTCATTTATAAAAATTTTAGAAAAATTCATACTTATCCAAATTTCTGTCAACCGAAGGATATCTGCTGTTGAATATTTTTCAAAAACACCCCATAAAAGAATATTCCATACTCATCAAAAAATGAAAATCTTTATACAACACACATTGAAAATATTTATTATCCACTATCTCTCAATTAACTAACTAAAAAGAAATTAGGTTTGAAAAATAGAATGACTTAAATAAGCTTATAAAATCAACTTTAAATTTTAAATTTGGTTCATAATTTCAAATGTAAATTAATATTTTAATTCAAAATTTTAAATTAATTAAAATTTTAATATTTGAGTGTGTAAATATTATTTCAAATTGAAAATAATTAATTAACTTGAAAATATATCAAATTTTAAAAATAGATGGGATGATAAATAAATCAATATCTCTAATAACTATTTATATTCAAATTATGGATTCAAAATTAATTTTAAATTTTAAATATGAATTTATTAATTTAAAATTTTTAAAATTTGGATACATATTAAAAAAAACTAATATTAGCAAAAAAAATTAATTGATAAATAAATTTATACCACCAATAATTATTTAAATATAAATATAAATATAATTTAATTAAATGTGAAGAGCATCGCACGTGCACTATAACTAGTATTATTAAAGTTATAACTCTAATCAATTTACTAATGGTTCCTAGAACAAGTGGCAAAAAATGTGGTAATTAATATTTAAGGTGCCAATTCGAATCCTAATTGATTCATATTTTTAGCTAAATTTATTATTTTATAATAACTTTTTTTTAAAAAAAGCTGTTATTTTTCACTAGTATTATTTTATTTTTAATACTCAAAATATAAATGAGTCCTATAAATTTTTTAGTAGAAGAGGTGGAAGATTTATATCAATATATAGAATATACAGATAGTATTTTTATTTTTATATCACATGCAGTGAGCGTGTATGATATCAAATGGATTTTTTAATTTAAAAAATACAATTATACTCAAAAGTGGAGTATAAATTTTACATCTATTCATTGACGAGGTTAAATTTATTTTTAGATTTTAATATTAAAAATATTGATAAGTTTAGTAAAAGAAATTAACCCTTACGTGGGTAGGGTAGTGTGTAGGAATGACAATTCAGCTCGCTATTCACAAGCCAGCTCGTGTTCGGCTCGAAAATAAACTCGAGATCGAATCACTTGTTTAATAAATGAGACGAACGCGAGCTAAAAAATTCAAGTCGTTTAATAAACGAGCCAAACAGAAGCTAGGGTTAGCTCTCTCGTGTTCAGCTCGATAACAGCTTGAATACGTTTATTTTCTATTTATATAATTTATATATTTTATATTTATTATATAAATAAATAATTATATATATAAAATATAGATATTTATTATTTAAGTTTTAGTCCAATCTAAATATAAAGTCCAACTCAACTATAAAAATTTCTTCTATGTGTAAAGTTTTAAATTTTAGATCAAAATCTAATGGATAAGATCTCATAAATTTATTTCTTTTTTATATCCTTTCTAATCTTTTAACTTGTTATTCATGAGTCAGCTCCGAACACGAGCTAAATTTTTCAGCTCGATATTTAATGTGCCGGCTCGAGATCGGCTCGTTTATGAAACAAGCCAAACACGACGGCTCCAGCTCGCTCGTGTTTGGCTCGTTGACACCACCGGCACTGTGTGAGATTTACGTCTACATTTTTGTTGTAGAGGTAACATTGCTTTTTGAGTTTTGTATTAAAATCGAAACAAAATAATTTTTCTTGGGGAAATGTATAACAATCAACTGAACTTTTTCGGTAAGCACATCTTTAAACTTGTAATTTTAGCAATTACTCTAAGCTTTATCAAAATAGTTTAATATGTTGCTTTTCTAAATTAAAATTATTAATTATGCAGTCACTTTAGCCATATATCTTACATATAATCTGATAATTATAACAATATAATAATATTTATTCTTTTTCTGCTCTTCAATCTTGACGTTAATTATCGAGATAAGAAAAAAATAATGCTTATATATATACTACTTATATATATATNAAAATTAATTGATAAATAAATTTATACCACCAATAATTATTTAAATATAAATATAAATATAAATTTAATTTAATTAATTTACGTGCATTGCACGTGCACTATAACTAGTATATATATATATATATATATATATATATATATATTGTTTATCATTTACTATTATATTTTAGTGCAAATCTTACTGCCCGCCGTGAAGCGCGGGTACTTAACTAGTATATATTGGAATTTTCATCAAGTGAAATGAACATGATACAAATTCCACTTCAAGTTACTAATTTAAATATATGGTTACAAAAAAAAGAAAAGGAAAAAGAAAATCAAATCAACTCTTTACCTAGTCGTGTGGTAAATTTAACACAAATCAGAGAAGTAATTAGTGCACACAAATTTCGGAGTAATGTAATTACCAACCCCCTTTAACAAGACAAACGCACAAGCGCGCACGTGCACCGTCCTTTGCACAAAACAAACATCCATCCCGCAGGGGACGCAAGCTTCGTACATTTTCTAAATAAAATCTGTAATTAGACGTATACGGAGATAATAATAAAAACGGTGTGAAGAAAATAATCACAATACTGTTCTCCTCCCTCATTATGCTAATTACTTTAACACACTTCAGTAAATTAAACATATTAAGCCCTAGTTTGATATTGAGACTTATCTGATGCTATTAGATAAAATAAAGTTTGAATAAAAATATATAAAGATATATTTCTACATTCTCCGGTGAGACAGAAAATACATGACTCATCCCGATGTGCAGAATGTAATATTATGTACGGAAATAAATAAGATATTTTTCCGTCGTACTTTCTCACCGCACACAACACAATCTTTTCGCAATTTCAAACAATAAGTTGTTAGTGTGTCTGAACAGATTCTAAAAAAATCAATTTGCAATACCAGCTTACTTAGTATTTCTTTCCATAAAGAAGCAAAAAAAACAAAAAAAAAGCAAAAAAAAAAAAAGAGGAATATCTCTTTTTTTTCTACTTTGCCAAACAAAATTTTTAAATGCACTTTGGGGTACATTTGGATGTGCCCAGAGTACTAGTCTCTTATTATGCAACAACTATTGCGGCCAATGATCAGGCCCAGGCCCATTAAAAGGTTCGGCCCATTTCCCAATGCCGGTGACATAAGTAGCGAGCCCAAGAGCCCATTGGGCATTGAAGTCTCTTTAATACTATTAGATAAAAGAAAGTTGATTTTAAAGTAAATAGAAATGTACTTCTCCATTTTCCAGTAGGACCGCAAAAAATATGTTGTAACTAAACTTCTTCGATATGTATAACATGATATTACTGGGTTATGAAAAACAAGATATTTTTCTATTATACTTTCTCATCGTACATAACACAATTTCCTCATAATTACAGATAGAGTCTAAAACAGAGCACAATATTGATATAATGAGTTTGGCTCCACAATAAATACGCGGGTCAAACACTTCCTTAACTTCGTGAGTTTGGACTTCAACTTTTGCAGCAAACAAATACTGCTTGTACCTAACGCAACTGACTAAGAACTTGTGATTGGTACGAAAAAAAGAATCTGCAGGAAACAAATTGTCTTTCTGTGAATTTGAATATGAAGTATTGAATTCGAGGGACTAAGACAGTACGTGTAGTTGTTAATTAATGAAATTTAACGGCCAACATCCATACGTGGTTGGACGGGAGTGTTGGATGTTTTCTATTTTGCGCTGAATTAAAACATCAGGTCAAAAATATCAAATTCTCTAGAATTGTCCTCATAAGTAATATCTATGATGTTCATTTATAGTGGTTGAGAAAATCAGATAAACATCAACCATCTATTCCTACTACGGTCGAGAAAATTAGATAAACATCAACTATCTATTCCTAGTCAGGCTCATTTAATATTGATGGCCAGAGTTATATTGTATAAGTCAATCTACATACGCTACGAAAGCGTGCCGATATATAAGTATATAGGCTAGTTATGTCATTTGATTCTTCGCTAATGCGTTTACTGTTGGAGCTTTTCGAGTCCTTGAGCTTCTTCATGGAGCGAAATTATTTAGTGAGCAATTGGGGATTTTAGGGAGCAAGCTTAAAATTGAAGAATCATTCAGGTTTCTACTAATTTATGGTTCTGGAGACCCATAAAAGAATCAAAGGCTTACAATTATCAGTTGAAGGGGCCCAAATTTTAGCAATATCTTTAGTTTATTTTGGCTATTTCATTGTGAGCTTAAAGTGGGCTTGCATTCTGTTTTAGCTGCAATAGTCTAAAGTTGGTCAAAACTATATATAAATGCCTTGTTTGCCTCTTAGATTTTGGTTTAATTAACTTAACATTCACAGTTCATTAAATTTCACTTGCTTTTCTCATTGGCATTAGCATCTCTTTCTCTTCTCTTACCCAGACATTTATGTTCATGATGAAGATCAGTTAAATCATATCACGTAGAAACAACAAATAATAAAGACATGAGAGCTGAATTAGACTCTCATATAAAACTAAGTAGGCTCAGGGCATGCTTATCCGAAAGAAGAAAATTTAATCTTAAAGAAAATTTTCAGAAATAACTCCTGATATCTCTATCTGTCTATCTATCTATCGATCTGTGTTTTTTTGGAAATAACTCCTGATATCTCTATCTGTCTATCTATCTATCGATCTGTGTTTTTTTGGAAATAACTCCTGATATCTCTATCTGTCTATCTATCTATCGATCTGTGTTTTTTTGGAAATAACTCCTGATATCTCTATCTGTCTATCTATCTATCGATCTGTGTTTTTCTGGTGCGCTTACGCGCGTACACTCCAACACATGTCTACAAGAGAAGTTGTAATATCGTTTTCATATCAATGAATAATCCAAGGTGAGAACATGACCCACCAATCAGGGAGAGAATATACTCCACTCTGATACAATTCTAGTATTTCTTGCTGTTACTTATACGAAGATTAAGATTAGGACTTAAAATTCATCAAAACCACCAGGTCTAAAGTGACTGGTCCATATTTGGAGGGCACTGTACCTAAGTAGGATTATACTTTAATGTAGTTAAAAAAAATACTCCAAATAATTCTTATTTTATTAGGAAGTACGTAATCAATACAAGTAGGACCATTAGCCATATATGAACAAGTCAAAAGCTCAATCAATGAAAGGGAAAAAAAAGAATCTGCTACTGTATTATTGTAACCACCCAATTATTTGGCTCAGTAGCGCCAAAAGTTATTTGTAAAGTATTAATAAACGTGACAAGAGCATTAGATTTAAGCGTAAAATGTTAGATCATTCATTTAATTCCGTACAACAAAATTACCTCATCAATTTCGCCCGCATTGAGTACTTTTATGGAAACACAACTAGAGAAGCCTCATGTAATGCATGAAGTATCATTCTCATGCATTACTAAGGTAACCTCCACGAGTAAATTTACTTAGGTGGTTGATGTATCTGCATAAAAATATTTTTTTTAGAATAAAATAGCACGCTACCTGCTTTATTTATTAAAAGTATAAATTAAACAACATAGGTAATGTTAAAAAAATCCTCAGCAGAAACAAGCGAAAAAAAAAAAAGAAACTTAAAAAAGTTGGCTTTTAAACGAGAGAATAACTTTCCACTAAGTTGCCAATCTCTTGATCTTAGTTAGAAAGTCTGCGTAAGCATTTCTAAAAATAGTAATATTTCTTGAATCTCAGATGACCCACCAGCAGGCTATCAGATGGGTCAATCTTGTTCGAATAGGCTGCGATATGTTCCATGGCATCCACCTATCCCACATGCATCTCATATCGTCCTCCAAATTTCTAGACTAAACCCCCTCTAGGGTCATCGGAATCAGGAATTTTCTAACAACACGTTGTGTGAATAGATGATCCATCATCTCCTCTTCGAATCCACATAGCACACATTTTGTGTTCCACGTCCACCCTTTCTTCAAAAGGTTGTTCGTTGTAGGTTTTCTTTTCTCAAGGACAAGCCAGATAAATACTTGCACTTTCTGGGATATTTCGAGTCTTCAAATCTTGCTCGCGCGAGCGTCCCTTATACCCCTAGTATCTATCGTTCAGGGCCGAATAGATTTATTTCACGATAAATTTTTATCCGCATAAAATATTTAAAATCAAATACTAAGAAGGCTCGTGGACTGTAAAATAAGATCATCGAAACAAAGGAGACAGCAAATATTGATGCACAAGTTTTCTTCTTTAAAAAGAATTGCTCTCTTTTTCTCCGCACTATTTTCCTCTTCTAATAAAATATTACCAATATAGGATTTACAAAAGAAAACCACAATAAGGCTCCATCCTTTCCCATCCCAATATCACAAAAATGAAGCCCCTCTAATTTCGTTGTTTCCATATATGGAAAATGGATCCAATTTTGGTACTTCATAGTTCATAGTACCCAAATGCAAATAGCTGAACCAACTTTGTCAAATCGAATTAATTCTCGTACCAATAAATAGAAACCACTGAACCCTCCACCAATACAATATTAGCTCGTGTTCCACATTTGAGTCACACAATTAATGTTTTATTACTGTACTGGGTCGCATGATTTGCAGGTGAAATGTAGTTAAGTTTTTATTATTAGTCTTTCACTTTCACGCAATTAATTTCAACCAAATAATCTTAATTAAGTGCTTCGTTCGCATGAAGTGAAGAGTAGAAACTCTTATTTGGAAATATTTGTTTTTGTCGCGCTTATCCATTGACTCGATTGTAGCTTCAAGTAAAACTAGTGAATTACCCGCGCGATGCTGCGGATATAAAATTATTTTTACAATATTATTTTATAGAATAATTTATTTTATCAAATTTATATGAATAGAAAAAAAATTGTAAAAAAAATTATTTAATAAAATTAATTATATATATACACATATGCACTATATTTCTAAAATTTTAGTTCTGAAATTTAAATTCTATATTTTTTTATACAACGAAATTTTATGTAATTTAAATTGCATTTATTATGTTAGATTTTATTACGCGATTTATTACGCGTATTATTAGAATTTAGAGATTTAAAATTTTAAATTTTGAAAAGTTTAAAATTTGGAAATAAATATTATAATTTAAAATATAAAATATTAAATTTAAAATTTAAAACTTTAAAATTTAAAAATATCAAAATTTTAAATTTTGTATTATATATATATATATATATATATATGTGTGTGTGTATGTGTGTGTGGTGTGTATAGAAGGAGAGAGAAGAGGAGGGTTGGGGGGACACGTGTCACTCTAAGGTCCCCAAACCCTCTTTTAATGTAGTTAAATTAAATAGATATAATTCGAAATGTTGCTTTCAATGTTCGCAATTTAAAATCCTCTCAACAACTTTGCTGCAACATAAACTGAAGTGCAAAAAAAAGAGCTTTTTTATTCGGGCCGTGTTTTGTTTCTGGAGCATTACATCATTTTTACGTCAGATGCTGCTACTCATATGAACATTATTATTATTAGATAATGCGCGTAACGCTAGTAATTACGGTTCACTAACTTAGGTTTATTGACCCGTGCTCTTCGAAGCTACATGCCCATACCAATTTGGGTTAATTTGCTTAGACCGCAAAAAATTATGGCACGAGTCAATTTGCAAACATAGCCGGCGCATCTGAAAGCAAATAATGGTACTATGGTAGAGAAGCACGATTCAAATTTAAAATTTTAAATTTGCTCAAAAAAATTTTCTCTCTGAATTTTGTTTCTTTTAAAATTAATTGAGATAGTTGTTGCTGACTCAAGCTAATTGAAAGCTAAATAGAGAAGCACCAAAAAGTTGGGGCCTTCTAATTAAAATAAGAATTAACTTCATACAGGTCCCTACAAATATAGTGAATGATATATATATTCCTATAAAATTCAATTTTTATATATTGTCCCTACAAAAGCTTTAATATTTTCAAATATATCCCTCTGATTTGTTATCATTAGAGAACATTTAGAGAATTATTTATATTTTCAATTTTGCCATCACAAATATGTTTTTCCAAAAGCCATAACAGTATAATATAAGAGGGATAAATATGTCAAAAAATAATCAGAGTTAAGTATTTAATCTATGATTAACTAAATTTTTTTAACAAATTCTAACGACAGAGACATAATTTGAAAATATCAGGACTTTTGAGAGAACAATATATAAAAGTTGAACTTTATAGAGATATATTTACTGTTCACTATATTTATTGTGACCTGCATGAAATTAACCCTTAAAATAAATATTAATAAGGACACCAATCATAGTTCACCCAATCAGAGCCAAAACTAATAAGTGATCATCTTGGGCTAGAAATTAAGTGCCTACTGTGATACAGTTGGACCACCCTAAGCCAAACACCTCAATTTGCAAACACACACAACATATATTGTTTTAATTAATCCCATAACGAAAATCTGGGGATAATAAAGCCTTTCTTCTTTAAGAAAAAAAAAAGTTAAATAGAATTGATAACATAATTAATAGTTAATTTAAGTAGAATTAAAAATTTTAGATAACTATTAAATTCGGTTGTAAAATTTCACAAATCATGATTGTAATACCAGCTATATTATTTCATAAAGTACAAATTTTGATATTTCTAGTAAAACAATAAACACATTTCATTAATTTGTTTAGTGCATATTTGATTGTACGTAATTTTTTTTTAAAAAAGTAAGACTTTTCAGAAGTGTTATTCTTTAGAAAGTAATTATTACGAAAGTGAGCATTACTTTTTGTTTAGTTTGTCTAATAAGTTCGACAAAACAATCATAAGAATTTCAGTTTTTTAAAATTTTATTTTTTATCTTTTATTTTTCATCAACTAAACATGCCATTAGCAAATTATATAAGCTACAATTTAAATAAACTTTCAAATATTATACATCATTTTAGTCAATTTTATAACTAAATCCAACAATAGTCTCGAATTTTAATTTGTTATATAAAAATAATTAAATTACTGATAATAATATAAAATAATAATATCATAGTCATAGTTGGCTCATGAACAACAATTTAAAAAATCAGAAAGAATATATATAGAAAATAAATTTACAAAATCTTACCAATTAGACTTTAATTTAATGGTTGAAATTTTATACATAAACGGATATTTTTATAATTGAGTTAGACTTTATATTTAGGTTAAGCTAAAACTCAATAAAAATATATATTATATATATATAATTATTTATTTATATATATAATATATAAATTATTTATATATAAAATATATGTATTTGAACTGCTATGGAGTCGAATATGAGTAAGCTGATTCTAATTCATGTTCAACTTCGAGAAGGCTTATGACCGAATCTATTGGCCTTTCCTTTTTCGCATCATGGAGTGGTGGGGATTCGACAGGAAGTGGATTAACTGGGTCAAATTATGCGTTTGTAGTGCTAAAGTTGCAGTTCTGGTCAATGGTGTACCAACAAACTGGATCAAGACGAAAAGGGGATTACGGCAGGGGGACCCACTTTCACCTTTCCTCTTCCTACTTATAGCAGAATGTCTTACCAGGCTAACAGACGGGGCGGCAACGAAAAACCTCATCTGCGGTATTGGCCCCTCCGACGATTCAAGAGTCCACATTATCCAATTCGCTGACGACACGTTCTTCTTCTGCGAAGCCAAGAAGAGATTTATGAGAAACCTCATTTTTCTGTGGAAACTCTTCGAATGGGCCTCCGGAATGAGGATTAACAAAGATAAGTCTGAAATTTTTTATTTGGGGTCGGCGGAAGGTAAAGCCAGTCGGTTAGCGCATATACTCGGATGCAAACTTGGTACCTTACCTACCAAGTATTTGGGATTGCCATTGACGACCAGACCNGGCTATGTCGCTTGAGGATGTCCAGCTAGGAGAGTTGGGAGATGACGTACACCGCCTGTGGGATATATGGAGGGATCGGAAGGGTTCGAATAACGACTTAAGCGGTATTATCGCTTGCTGGTGGGTGGCTTGGGAGACTAGAAATGGAGTCATCTTCGCGAAGGCCCAGGCCGATCCGATCCGGGGGACTCATAAGATCAAATACCTGATAGCTCAGTGGGGTGCTCCTGACCCGTAGAGCTGCTGATAGACCTCGTAGCTAGTGTAGGAGAATCTGCCGTAGTTTGCAAATATCTTCCACTATACTGTTTTTTCGTTTTTTGCTTCCGTCTTCCTTGAGGCCTTGATGCCTCACTCATGTTGCTTATTTCATCTACTTATTGAATGAAGCGGGTAGCTTGCTACCTTTTTCTCAAAAAAAAAAATTCATGTTCAACTTAATTATTAAATGAGCTAAAAAAATCAATTCGTATCCGACTCAAAATGAGCTAAACACGAATTGACTCGCGAACGAACGGTAAGCTGTGTTGCCATCAGCTTTGTATATATATATATATATATATATATATATATATATATATATATATATATATATATATATATATATATATCTGATAGTAAATATTTTTTTTTAGAGATAAGTAGCACGCTATCCGCTTCGTTTATTTCATTTAAAAATAAGCTTAGCTAAAAATATGAATCAACTAGAATTTGAACTTAGTATCTCGAATACCAACTATCAAATTTTTTTTTTGCCACTTGCTTCAGAAACAGTAAAGGTTAAATCGTAAGTATTACGACCTTCAATTCCGAAAAATTGTGGGCGTCGCATCCGAACGGAGACAACTAAAACCCACTAACGCCTTCTTATTCGCACCCCACACGTTCGTGACAGCTTCTGTTTCGCCCCCGCGCGCTCTCTCTCTCTTTCTCTGCCTCTCTCTAATCCGTTCACAACCCACTCCCCGCGCGAATCTCAAAGCACGAAACCCGTCCGCCGATCGCCGGATCATGATCGGACGGATAGGAATAGAGCGCTGGTCGCCTACGCTCACCACTTTGTACGGTTACCGCGGTAGGGAATCTTCTCCTCCGCTGCCTCAGCCTCACTCCGTTCGACTATAAATAGCGCACTAATTGGTCCACTCCGCGTTCTCTGTTTCTTCTTATATTCGTCCTAATCGTCTCCGTTAGAGAGGGAAGAGGAGAGAGGAGAGAGAGAGAGAGAGAGAGAGAGAGAGAGAAATGGGGGATAGGGCTTACAATTCCTCTTCGAAGCCGATGCTAAACCCTCCCCCTCGAGCCCTCAACGGCGGCGGCGGCGGCGGGGGCGGGGGCGGGGGCACCGCGAACGGAGGCGCCGGAGTTCCGGTGAAGCCGCAGCAGTACGGCGGCGGCGCTCCTCCGGCGTACCGGCCACGACCTCTGCCGCCGCCGCGGAGGCGGCGGAAGCGCCGGAGCTGCTGCTGCGCGTTCTGCCTCTGGCTCACCCTCATCCTCATCGGGCTCGTCTTCGTCGTCGCGATCGCCGCGGGGGTCTTCTACGTGCTCTACCACCCCCAGCGCCCCACCTTCTCTGTCACCTCCCTCCACCTCGCCAAACTCAACGTCTCCTCCTCCTCCGATCTCCTCACCTCCGCCCTCGACTTCACCCTCGTCGCCCGCAACCCCAACCGCAAGATCGTCTTCGTCTACGGCGACATCGCCGTCTCCGCCGCCGCGGACGGGATCCCGATCGGGACCGCGTCGATCCCCGGGTTCGTCCACGCGGCCGGGAACACGACGTGGATCGCGGCCACGCTCGCGAGCTCCGGGAATAACCTGGATCCCACGGCGGCCGCGGATCTGAGGAGCAAGAAGCGCTTCCCCATGGAGATCGAGGTGGACACCAGGGCCGGGGTGGAGATCGGGAGGTTCAAGTCGAAGCGGATCGGGATTAGGGTTTCGTGCAGCGGATTCGACGCCGCGGTTGCGAGCGCCAAGGCTACGCCCTCGACCTCGATCGCCAAGTGTAAGCCCCAGATCAAGATCTGGATTTGAACATTTTGAACCCAAAAAAAAAAAAATAAAATTAGGTCGATTACTATTAATTTCTTTTTCTTTTATTACCAATTATGAATATTTATTTGATTTTATAGTACAGGTGAGGTGAGGTGAGGTGAGGTTGTTGAAATATATTTTCTAAGTTTTGCCAAATTTTGATTTCTTGTTTATTTTGTGTGCGGTAATTTATAGATCTTGGTATGAATCACTTTCCTTAAAGCAGAATTAGAGTAAAATTTTGATTGTCGTGTAGGTGCAGCACCAAATGGTGTTCGTCGATTCAGAATTTTACTTTATTTCATTTTTAGTTTTGAAGCCACGGTAAATAACGAAAATACTAGTTGTACATCCAAATTGGAGTGTACGAATTATTTTCCATCCATCTAATGGATGGGGAGTGAATCAGTACCCATATTAAGTGATTAGTAAAAATATTTTTTCCATTAAAGGAATGAGATACAAAATATATATCTCAACTGGAGTTTATATACAGCATTGCTCTGTAACTAATAAGGGGCAGCCGTAAAAATGTATGGAGGCTCCTCTAACTGTACGTTTATTTTTCCTTATTACCTCCTCTTAATTTTTTGTTTTTTATTTCTTAAATTCAAAAACATTATTATTTCTTTTAATTTTATTTGTTAATCATTCAATTAGATAAAACTATTGACAGAGTTGATAAAATTCTTCTTAAAGTGTGCTTTTTTTTTTTATATTTAGCCCCCTCAAAATAAATTTTATAAATAATTTTAATAAATTTTTATTTATATATATGGTTTTTTTTTTGTCAGGTAAGTATCATGTTAATAATTTAAAATTAAATTTTGTTAGTGAATTATCGTGAACATTGTGATTGAATCGCATTTATATTCATACTTTAATTTTTTAAAAATTTAGAAATAATAAAAAATATAAAAAAAAATATGATGATTCAAGCGTCACCTAGATCCTCGAGTGAAAAGAAGAGAATTATTTTTATAAATATAAATTTATTAAGATTATTTATAAAAATGATTTGAGATGGCTAAATATAAAAAAAAAAAAACTTACAAGTTGATGAGGGGCCTTTTCGAAAGAGGGTATCGTTGAGGGATGTATGTGCATTTTAACCTATAATTAGCAAAAGAAAACTATTTTTTTTTTTGTACATCTAAGAAAATGGTGGATTTTACATCCTATATCCTAGAGTTACCGTTTGTTTGGAAATAAATAAAAATTAAGGATATATACAAGTTCAGATATAAGTAAAAATTAAATCAATTCTGTATTTGAAAAAAAATTAATTATTTCAAAAAATAAGGTAAATAATATTTGGATAATTAAATTAGAACAGAAGGAATAAAAATTTTAATTTTAAATTAAAATTATTTTATTTAATTAATTAACATCAAGTATTACTTAAAAATAATTTAAAAAATTAATAAATTTATTCACTATAAATATTGTGCAAGGTAATAAAAATATATTAATTAATTAATTAATTAATTATAAAAAATAATTTAACTTTTTAATTAATTATTAAATTATTTTAATTAAAAAACTAATAAAAAATTAATTAGATTAATAAAAATATTAATGGTTGATCAATATAAATATTAGTTTATAATTAATTAATTAATAATATATATATATATATTATTAATTAATGATTGAATATCCTGATTAAAATTAAATTTAAATTTAAATTAATCTTATTTTCACTTGAGAATAAGTTTGTTTCACGAAAAAGAATGAAATAGCAGTTTCAACCTATCCGAAAACTATCATTTTCGAATCCGAAAATTCTTATTTAGGAACAAAAAGAGGAACAAAGGTTATTTTTCCCCTTGTTTTCAAACAAAATGCTGCTTAAAAATGCTAAAATTTTAAATATTTTATAATAAAAATAAAAAATTTTAATGTAATTATAAAATATTAATAATCTTAGACACCTTGTTATTTCTGATGGATATGTAGTATTGCTCACATAATTAGGGGGGTCTCTCACCTTTCCCGTGTGGACCAATAATGCAGCGACACGCGCGGGGAGGAAAGAGAAGAAGCGTGTAGCTTCAACGATACGTAAGGGGCGAGAGAAATTCAGGGACAAGTGTCAGAGGATAATCTTAATTTGATCCGCTGTAGAGTCATAATATAATATAATAATAATAATAATAATAAGGAAAAACTTCAAAAACCCTCCCTGTGGTTTCGTGCATTCTCACTTTGCTACCCTGTGGTTTAAAACGTATCAATTTACCCCCATGTGGTTTCATTTTTATCTTTTCGGAAGCTTTTTCGTTAATATTTCGTTAAATTATATACAAAAAACTTCAGATAACCATCTATATTTATCGAATAGTCACTTTAGTATCCTTTAATTTTAACTTTGTCACTGATTTTTAAAAAAAATAATAATAAAATTGATAACAAAAAGATAAAAACGAAATCACAGGGGGGCAAATTGATACGTTTTAAACCACAGGGTAGCAAAGTGAGAATGCACGAAACCACAGGGGGGGTTTTTGAAGTTTTCCCTAATAATAATAATAAAAAAAGAGAGCGTAGCGAAGCAGAGACTGGGGTAGGAGAGGAGGAGACCCGCGGATGCTGTGACTGAGAGAGAGTGCGAGGTCCACGACGTGCACTAAAATATGTGGTGTGAGTCGTCCACCACTCACTCAAACTGTGGACGCCGTCCAAATGAAGAAATTTTTGCCTGCACCGCGTTCACGAGCACACCTACTACACCATCCCCTTGTAGTAGGCTAGCTAGTAGCATATTATTATTGAGCTAACAATATCAAATTTTTTTTAATTACTGGCCGTATCATTGACCGTCCCTAACGCATGTGACAAAAGGTTTAGTGGTTAGTACCCGAAGCTCCAAATTCAAATTTTAGTTGATTCACACTTTCAGTTCAATTTATTTCTAATCAGAAAAAAAAAATACCGATCGTATCCAGCGCAACTGGCTAAAAGCATTGTTAGTTGATACGTGATGTTATATTTCTAGCAAAACTTTATTGCTATATAAAATAAATTGAATAATATTTGTTTCTATATGTTTGATCCAGAATTTATAGTTTTTTTTATTAAACTATAATAATAATAATAATATAATTGCATATAGCCGGTAAGTTGTATGGAGCGGGACGTTTGAAAATTATTCTGTCAAAATTTTATTTGATCAAATAATTTTTTTTTATTTAACTCGGCACTAAGGTGAAAAAATAACCGATAAATGGTGAATTGCTCATCATCTTTAATATCACTATATATATATATAATCTTAACAACATTATAAAAATTTCAATAAATTAAATATAATCTGAACGATTCATAAAATTCTAACAATCTATCTGTATATATAATTCTAACAATCAATTTTTATAATGTTGTTAAGATTATATATATATATAGTGATATTNCTATCTGTATATATAATTCTAACAATCAATTTTTTTTAATAATTCACATATAGTCCTAATAACCTCGCAAACCTCCTCACAATCCATCCAAAAAAAAAACTCTATAAACCTCACAAAAATCCTTGCCCATCCCAAAAAAAAATCTATAAATAATTATAACAATCTAAAAAGGGAAACGATTTTTATCCTTTTTCTTATTTTTATCTGATATAACACTGAATTAGGAAGATGAGTTAGCCAATAGAATTTTAAAAGAGAATCAATTAGAAATTTTTATATAATTATTTTTCTAAAAAAAAAAAAAAGGAGTGGTATGGAGTACGAACAAGTGATAGGCAATAATTTCTACTTCAAATTGGTTGGCACGTAACCGTCCACGACCCACCTGTGGGGCCACCGACAAGCACCGTCGTCGTAGTCGTCGTCGTCGTCGTGCTCTACTCTTTCCACGTTTGGATATCGAAAAGTTTTAACTATGATTAAAAGTTAGAAGTTTAATTTTACGCTATAAAAATTTTCACATTCGTGATTCAAGAGATAGTAAATTTCGGGTACATAATAATTTATTCTATTTGAAGAAAGTAATTTTCTAATCGATTACAGACATTTCATACGCTCATTTAACTTTCAAATATTTAATATTTTTTTAATAAGTTTTTAGAATACATCGCGTAAAATATTCATACGTATAAATAGTATCTTATTAGAAACTTCAAGCTTTTAAAAGAAAAAACTCTCACTCCACAAAGCTTTTAATTTGCGCTCTAAGAAATAGAGGAAAAAAAAAACACAATAACTAGAATGTCTTGCAAAAAATTGACTTACTAACAATATTGTTGAATTTTCTTCTATATAATTAACAAAAGGGAACATTTTGATGGCTCACAGAAGATTCTTATCAGTTGTTGATAAATTGAGAGGCTTCATATAGAATTTTAAATTACCTACAGAAATTATGATGTAAACATAACGATCCGGCCCACTAGCAATAATAATTCGTTGAATTTAAACTATCGACTTAAAATACTTAATAAATCTAATTATTACTATTAGTGTTTATGGCCGTTCAGGCTCTGACGTTATCGTTAGCCCTATCACATAGTACAAGATTATCAGATGATGCGAGACTTGTCTCGCTAGCTTCGTTATTTAGACTTTAGTATAACTTGTTATTTTGTCATTCAGATCCTGACTCGGCCAAGACTCGTCACACACTTTCGGCCAATAATTGACTTTAATACCAAATATAATTCATCATATGGTGCAACTATGTTGTATAAATTTTATTTCTATTTGTAATATTTTGAATTGTATTGATTATGATATTTTGGACGGATAGAAAAAATTTTGTTTGTTCGGCTGATCTGTGCGCACGTCTAAATTGGCCAAATTGGTAGTCTCAAGATGTGACATATACATACCGTGAAAAACTATAATTCTATTAACACTAAAAAAACACTATTTATTATTTTTTTTAAAAAAAATTAAAATTTATAAAAGTTACTATTTACTGGTGATGATATTATTGTGAATTCGTAAATCTACTTTAAATAGTATAATAAATATTGTCTGAATACAATAGGGGTAAAGTATAATAAGTGAAATTAATTTAAAATTTTGGTTGGAGTGGACCACATTTCTGGGGCAAGATGGCGCAGGGATCGACCGAGTCCCAAAAATGGGGCTGCACCTGTCTCGGATCGGTGACGGTGTCGGTGTGGGGACTTGGGGGACTCGGGTATATTTTTTTTAAAGGTTTTTTTTTTTTTATTTGATCATCTCAAAAAAAAAAATTTTTATAAATAATTTTATCAATTTTATTATTATAATTTTAGTCCTATCCACGTCACACAAATATCACGTAAGATATCACGTAAGCACCATACAAGCAGAGGTAGAGGGTGTGAAATAAATTAAATACGATAATTCATTCATCATATCTAATGTATTATTTTACTTGAGCACGGAATGAATATAATGATAATCACTAAACAAGATGAATCATTCATCGTGTTCAGATATTTGAACATAATAGATAATTCATTATGTTCAACTTACCACTTAGCTTCTATCCTGCTCTCGTAGCACTGTCGTGGTGTTTGCATAATCGGAATATGACCAAAATTATACTTATAAAATTGATGGCACTATTTATGATTTTTTTTTGGGCCAAATACAAAAAAAAAAAGCCTTTTTTTTCAAAACGTGCAAATCGCGGCCCTTTTCATCGTTCATGTACGGACGAGTCCCTGCTCACCCCTTTCCATCGCTGTCCTGATGTGACGCGTGCCCTGTAAGAGTCGTGCAAATGAATCTGACCCACACATACGTCCCCCAAAAGGACGAGAGCTGGACACAGCTCTAAGTAACAGTTATTAGAGGACTATTTGATGAGGGGGTATAATTTATACTTTTATTGTTATTATTATTATTTTACTATTTTATTTTTACTTTTGTTTTTATTTTTATTATTATTATTACTTACTCTAATTGCCTTTTAATTTTTTTTTGAGAGGGCATTGTCTCACTCCCGTAGTTAAATTTTTAGATTAAATAAATAAAACGGATAATGTATTATTTTTTTCTCAAGAAAAAGAGTTAAGAGAGTACTATTTTTTTATTCATTTCTCAAGTTAAAAATAACTATTCAGTTGAGATGAAGTTTATATATAATTTTTTTTTCTTTTATAAGTTGCGATATATGTAAATCTATATTGTAAATATAGTTTTTACATCCTAATTTTTATAGGGTACAAAATTTTCTACTTATTTTATTAATGTTTTTACTGTTTGGTTGGTAGAAAGTTGTTATATTTGAAACTCTAATGTTTTATATTTATTTTATCAGTATTTTTTTATATTACTATACAGGGTGAAAAAAAATACTACATCATGTTAGTAAAGTTTTTTTTTTTTATTATTCTATAATGGACTTCGCCGCCATCCAAAGGGAAATTAATTACGACCTTTTGAAAAAATAGATCAGATATTAATTTGGATAATATAAATCAGGTATTAAGTTGCATAACATGCTAGCTGTTCTTTTATTTATCTGCATTTTTGTATATAATTTTGTGTGGAGAGTAATAAAGCTTTGGGAATTAGACTTCGTTTGGAATTGCACAGAAATTGCATTACGTGGGGTGAAAAACGATGATGAAAAAATACCCTGTTTGTTTCCGTACGTAATATTGCTTTTCGCATATCGCGATGAGTCGGTTACGATATATTTTCTGCGGTCCATCGGAGAACGCAGAAGCATATCCCTATATACTTTTTCCTCAACTCTATTTTATCTAATAGAGTTAGATAGACTTCAATACCAAACTAAGCCTTACCCAATTATATATCCCGTAAAGTAACGTGTTGATTATTATTGGATGCATATATATTAGATGTGGCCCACGTGATTTATTCAAGACAATTAATAAAAATACAGTCGGTCAGTTTAAATCTAGCTATAAAGATACAGTAGATCTAACGGTTAAGATGTATCTGAACACGTGCTTGCTGGACGGACGTGATTTAACATTCATACATCAAAATTACATATAAATATATAATATACGGAAGTTTCGATCTAATCATAATTTAATTTTCTGTGACGGCTCATGATCCGTCTCCGGAAATAAGAAAATTAGATTCAAAATATTCCGCTCTCTTACAGATCACGAACGAGAACGAACCACGAGCACAAACCGCCATCTTCAAATCGGGTACAGAAATCAAAATCATTACAGAAGATACGGTCTTAATTTATAATAAAATTTCAACAATGTAATCATATTACGAATATATCAATATAAGTAGCTTGTAATTGCACAACTTTCAAAGTTTTGCTCTTTCGGTACTTTGTAACTAACCTAATAAACGGGACCTTGAGGTGCAATTTGCATCCCCTACTCTTTAGATTCATGATCAATCACAATCTCGTGCCTCTTCTGCAACAAATGCTCCCACTCAATTATGCAGCATCCAGATTTTGCACGTGCTAGTTTTGAACGAATATCCAACGTATGGAAAAAAAAGCATAAAAACTAAATAACTTGTTTGTCTCCAATGCAAGTAACAAAGTGCTTAATATTTAATTGATGTTCGATATTCTAAATTTAAAGCCTAGTTATATTATATTTTTAGCTAAATTTATATATATAAAAATAAACTAAGCAAGTGATATACTATCTATCTCTCTCTCTCTCTCTCTCTCTAAAAAAAAAAAGTACTTAAGAGTAGAGACTTTATTTTGAAAGCATACTAGTTTGTTTTTGCTGACATGCTGAACTTTTTAATTTTTTATAATTTTTTATTTTGTTTTAGTACGAGCGACAACTCTTTACGGTATGTTATAATCTTGTCAAGCAAGTTATTCTAGGAAAATATTCATTAGTGAAAATCCAATTGCTAACTAAACCTTTAATTTATTTGAGTTTTATTTGAATTAATGTTAGTAGATCTTTGTGCAGACCCATTGCCAATTGAAAGGAAAAAAAAGGGTCATTCAAAACACAGGTGACAAAATTAGAGGTTCCAATATTCAAGGCCTAATTTCTTCGCAGTTTGAACTTAGTTCATTTCTAAAGAAAAATGAACGAAGCAATACATGCTACAATTCTCTCTCTCAATTTTTTTTTTTTAAATGACAATTTAAGATAAAAAGAGCATAAAGAGCTTTTTATTTACTGTTTGAGAGAGAGTTAACATGATTGCTATCCGTTTTGTTTATTTATTTCTTAAAAAAATAAAAGAGCTCCAAACTTGAAATCTTAGATACAAACTATCAATCTTAAATACATGTGATTAAGATGCATATGCAATATCAGGGACAGAGCTATTGAGGGGCCCACAGTTGCCATGGCCCCCCCCCTAAATTTTTTAAAATTATATAAAAGTCCTTTATAATAAAAATTAAAAATATTACAAATTTTAATTTTAGGAGGCCAAATTAATTTTTTTAACAAAATTTGTGTTTTCTTGGTCCTTTCTCTTCAATTCTTACAGTCTTGTTTCTTTTTGAGCATATTATCGTTATCAGTGAATCTGATAAATTTTTTTCTTACTATCCGAGATCAAATTTTTTGCCTATCAAATCTAAATTTTGGCCACTTAAATTTTAATTTCTGGCTTCGCCCCTGTCCGATATCATCTCGTTGGATTTTAATAAGGCATAACTGTACAGAAGTAACAGAACAGGTACAAATAATTAGTTACAAATAATTAGTTAGACTCAAACGCCGAATTGTTACGGTAGGTGCGTTACGCACGTGCGCCCCACGGGTTCACTAATCTTAGCACATCTTGTCTTGTACCATCACATTATCACAACCATGCTGTATCCGAACCGTTCATGGCGCATCAAAAGTTGAAATCGAAATGAATACAAAAATCAAATCATTGCTTTTAATTTTTATTTTGGACTCAATAATGATATTGTAATATTACTTCTCAAATAGAGACGCTTTTGCACCTTGCATGGACCATATGAAACTAAGTTGGATAATTGGTTTTTATTATTTTAATCAAAAAAAATTCTACTTGCACATCTTAAAAGAAACATATCCTCTTTTTTAAAATTTATGAAAACATATCCCTTAAATTTTTTTCCTTTTTTACTATTCTAGTTACTTTAGCAAAATTTTTTATTAAATTTAATAATTGTATATTTGTATTAACTTAATTATATGTACAAAAAATTAACTAAAATACTTGACGAATTTGAGGTAGTCTTTAAATTATTTAACTAAAATTACTTTTCCATAAAAAATTAAAACTTCAGAAAATTTTAATGAAAACGTTTAAAGTTGAGTGGCAAGTTCAGAATACCCTATAGTTGAGGGGGGTTTCCGCGCATTTTCACATTAACCCAATCGATAATGAGATACTCGGGAGGAACATCGGGACCTTATCGCGACCCCTTCTCCTCTTCCTCTGCTTCCTCCTCTCCTTCACTCGCTTTACGCGAACCTCTGCTCCCCTCGCCCATGGCGGCGCCCTCCATCCTGTGCCCTAGAATCCCAATCGCGCCCCTTCGACGCCCCTCGCTTCTCCTTCCTCGATCCTTCTCGGCCTTCGCCTCTCCCGTCTCTTCACGGCTCCCCGACGAAGCTCCCAAAGGTTTGGGCGCCCTTTTCATATCCATGTCTATCTCTCCGATGAGTATGAATCCGAGTGTAATGTTGCTTTTGTGAGTTAAATCCTTCACATTTTGATGTACTTTGGTGATCATCTGGTTCAGATTGCCGTGTAACTCTCACTACACTACAGCTCAATTCTGCTTTACTTGTGTAGATTACGTGATGATGAACTTGTTTTGATTTTGGCAATATGTTTACACTTGTAATAATTAGTATCAGCTGTGCATTTGAAGTTTCTCATAAGGGGAATACGGGATAATTCAAGTTCGAATTGGAATTTGTGGTTACTTTGCTTGTGTTGTTCAATCTAGTTGTTAGTTTTCAGGTTGGTGAGGTATTCTTACTGTCTATGATCCATCTATTTTATGATCTGTGGGCGAATAAGAAGCCCTTCGTCTTTTTGAGAATACCGCATCATTCGCAATGTTTTTGATTCTGTACTTCATACTTGCAGGGAAAGAATTCTCAGGCAGTGTTGGATTTTTGGGTCTTGGAATCATGGGTTCGCCCATGGCACTGAACCTTCTCAAGGCTGGGTAATTTTTATATACTTTTTCTTCTTCTTTTTTTAATTTACAAAAAAGAGCTGGATGTGCAAATGTATTTCTGATGGAGATACATCAAATGAACTATTTGCAATTCATCATGACATTCTTAAGTTGTCTTTCATAATGTAGTTATTTGAAATAGTTTGTTTGCTTCATCTTACAAATTGAATGAGTTGACATGGATTCTATTTGTGTTTGTTTTACTAATTGCTGTTCATGATTCTTCAAATGATATTTAAGTTCTTCATGATTGGTATCATGTTGTTTTGATGCCTTTGTTGTTTGCACTAGGCCAGAGAGTTGTCCTTTTATACTTCGCATAATTTATCTACAGGAACTATAAGGAAAGAAACTCCTGGGATGTTGTAAAGCAATAATAGTTGTATTTGAAGTCTTTGAGTTGGTGAAACATATCAATTTCGTAATGTGAAGACATACATAACAAAGAGTCATATATGCGATTGTACTTGTGAAGAACTAATGGATGTTTGTTTTGCTGTTTGAGCTGGAGCAGTTACACATTTAAAATTGAATGCCAGTTGATGTTTTAGTTTAATATGGTGGTTCTTTAGTTACTTGAAACTGATTTAGTTACTTTATCTCCAAGTGAGTGGTTACATCATTTGCCACATTAAGATTTCTTTGAAGGTGAGATCCTAACTATTTCTTATATTTGTTGGTTCTTGTGCAGATGTGATGTTACTGTTTGGAATAGAACTAAAAGCAAATGTGATCATCTCATCAGTCTTGGTGCTAAGTATGTTGTATAAGTTTACCTTGCTGTGCAAATATTAGATTTGTTTGGCATTTGGATATTTGTGCTTCATTGTGATTATGTTGTTTTTGTGCCCGTCATTTTTTTGTTTTTTCTCTGTGGATACATGCTTCATTTATACAGAAGTTACCTTCATGTTTGCTTTCATTTGTGCTGAATATTTATTTATTTTGAGCGAATGCGCTATTCCAATTGTTGAGGCTGGACTGCCTTTACAATTTTTTTTTCCTCTTTGGAGACATATAACAAAATTGGAACGATATGGTGATAACTGCCTTTACAGTTCAACCATCCAAACCTCCTTTTGATAAGAAAAGGGTGAAGATTTTCACTAGACTAGTAAGGGCTGTAAGAAAGTCACACATCTTTGTATTACAAACCTCTATAAAGAATTTCCTATAAAATTCATATTTTGTTATGAAGGCCTATCCGAAAGACCTGGAGGCTGGCAGATCAAAGCAGTAGAGATATATTGCCTGCTATCTACTTTGGGCTAATGGTGATAAGTACGTCAAGAAAACTAGCGTACATGTGACTTTTTGAAAAGAAAAAAAAGGACATCTTATTACTATCCCATTGTTGTCTAAACTTGGAACAATCATATAGTGTCTAAGTCATAAAGTTGACAAGCTTTTTCAACAGATTTGGATCTTCACCGGCAGAAGTTACTTCATCTTGCAATGTGACATTTGCAATGCTTGCTGACCCTGGAAGCGCAGTAGGTGTATTTTGGTATTATTTGTCCATATATGAAAACCATATAATGTTTTTGTATTGACTTGACCAATATTCATATCATAGCTTGTTGTTGCATGTGGAACCAATGGAGCTGCTGAAGGAATGGGTCCAGGAAAAGGGTAAACTCTATATTCAATTTTAGTCCTTATCCAATGTCTTCGTTCCCTTCTGATCATTATGGGATGAAACTTGAAGAACAAACTATTTTGGTAAATCCTTGTTTAGTAAATAATGTTCAAAAGAGAAATTGAGGAACTATTGAAATCTCTTTTGGTGATATGCACTTAAAAAGGCAAGTTTCTAACTTACATCTCTAGCCTACATAACTTGCTCCTTTAATGCGTCAAAACTGACACTTTTTTTCTTGAGCATTTTGAACAACATCTTCGATTTTAGATTTACATCACTTATTCCATGTACACTATAATCACAGTTATGTTGATGTATCAACTGTTGATGGAGCCACCTCGAAATTAATCAACAAGCAAATTAAAGATACAGGAGGATCTTTTCTGGAGGTACTCGATGGTTTTTCTCTCATTTTTATAAATCATTTCTGACAAACTTGCAATGAACTCAACCTATTGATTCACAGTGATTATAACTATTTAGTAATTTCTGCCAGTATGCTTCCAATTCAGTAGCGAACTGTAGTATTCTTTTTAATAGGCTCCAGTTTCAGGCTCCAAAAAGCCTGCAGAAGATGGCCAGCTTATTTTCCTTACTGCTGGTAATTCTACCTTTCTTTTTCTTGCCATCTTTTAATTCTGTTAACCAATAATTGTTCAGTTATCTGTGTGTATATTTGAGAGGTGAAATAATTGAAAATGTTGTTTTTGAGTATACTTTCCTTTTTAAATTTGTTTTCGCCTGTTGATCACCCTAGTTTGCATGCCAGACCTGTTTGGCCCAAATAGACCTTTTTATACAAGTGCATTTGGAGGAAGAACAACACATTTATTAATTAAATTGTCCCTGAAACTCTTGCAGCGGAAGCAGAAGCAGGTTTTTTTTTTTTTTTTTTTTTTCAAATTACTTCCAATGTTACAATGAATTAAACCTCTTGGTAGTGCCTGAAGTGTATTTGTAATTTTTGAAGGTGATGCATCCTTGTATGAAACTGTGGCTCCACTCTTAGACATCATGGGCAAGGTTAAATATCATCAAACTACCCTTATATATTGCTGTGAGGTATTTGATATGCACTTACCAGTGTAAACATATTATCTTCCTCGCATAAATTCTCCATAGTTGAGATTCTATCTTGGGGATGTCGGGAACGGTGCAGCGATGAAGATCGTGGTTAATATGATCATGGGAAGGTGATGATACTTCTGTAAAGCTCATAAACAAAATTATATATATTTGTTGATATCCCAATCTAAATCAGGTAACCTTTTTTTCACTATTGCAGTATGATGGCTTCATTTTCAGAAGGGCTGCTGCTTAGTGAGAAAGTTGGACTGGACCCCAATGTTCTTATTGAGGTTGAGAAATAGAAGCATCTCATATAATTTCGTTAGATTGCTGTTATATTTTCTTTTGAATGCAAGTATGCATTTACTTTGAACTTATTTTTAACCTGTCTTTTTTTTTTCTTTTTCTTTTTTTTTCCCTCTCTTTCAGGTTGTTTCTCAGGGTGCTATTAGTGCTCCGATGTACTCAGTGAAGGGTCCTTCAATGGTTAAAGCAGCATATCCTACTGCGTTCCCTTTAAAACATCAACAGAAGGTTTGAGAACTCTCTTGGGCTTTATAATAAGATCAGTTGTGTGAATGGAGTTAGCCACAGTTGTAGTTTCTAAAGATCTAAGTGTTTTTTATGATAGGATTTGAGACTGGCTTTAGGACTAGCCGAGTCAGTGTCTCAGCCAATCCCAATCGCGGCGGCCGCAAACGAGCTCTACAAGGTTGCCAAGTCTCGTGGCCTCAGTGACCAAGACTTCTCAGCAGTTATCGAAGCATTGAGAACGAAGATGCATAGTTCGGAGCAGTGAACATTGCTATCAGAGGCTTCAGGGATTCTAGTGGCTATCGCTACATCGTAGCCACATTTGTCGTTATGAACTTATTTAGTAACATCTCTCTCTCTCTCTCTAGCTTGATTCTGACAGAAAATGCTAGGCTTGTAGAAGAGATTTTGCAGCAAAAATTCAGACGTAAAAATACTTGAAAATGTAACTTACCGATAGGCGATATGTTAAGGTTGTATACTGCTGAGTCTCAGTTCAATATGTTATGTATTTACATATTTCACTGTCGATTCTCAGCCTTTTGTCGGCACCGATGTTAATTTTAGAATAAAAAAGGAATTAAGAAAAAGAGACAGATCCTGTGCATTCCTTGGAAGGTCTAAAATTGAGGATTTATTAATGCTAAGGTTTAATTCTAAATATATACATCTATTTTTTTTTTTTTTCAAAATATTGCAAAATTATTCCTGCCAATTGATTGCTGCAAGTTGATTTTTGTCAGATAAAATTTTCTGGAAATTTTTTAAAAAATTTCAGAATTTAGTGCTCACATTGAATACAATAAAGTAGAGATATTCTTTTAAGAAAATAAAACGTATAGTAATAACATTCATCTGAGGATATATGATTACTTCTTATAAACATTTAGCATTTCCAGAATATTTAGTAAATAACAATTTGAAGGAATATATATATATTTTTTATAAGGAAATTTTAGACGTAAAAAAAGAAAAATCGTGTAGAGTCTAGAAAAAAACCTTATACGGGCCTCTTTCGAGTCTTTCCTGGTAAACCGATTAAATCCGCCGTTCATCACATCATGCACACGAATCTTGGAGCATCTGATTAAATGCATTATTCCGTGGACCATGTCCCTACACCCCTTCGCTTTATTATTTCTTTTTTCCGCTCCTTCGATCTCCGTTCCCCACCCACACTCTCGACGGCTCTTTCCCCGCACCGCGCCGTAGCTCGATCGATCTCTCTCCTCCCCCCGCCTCTCTCTCTTCGTATCTCACCAATCTCTACTCCCAAAGTAAGTGCGATTCCTCGTATAATCCCCTACTAGGTTTTATTCGTTACGAATATCATCGCTCCTTATTTCTCTTCTTAATTCCTCTTCTCCTCCTCCATTGATTAAACGGCATCAATTCGTTTTTAGAATTTTTTTTTTTTTTTCACTAAGAATAGCAGCTAAATTTGATTCTGTTGATGATTTTCTCATCTATTTAATATCGTAGCCTTTAAATTTACTTGCTTAAAGTCGTCGATCTGTCTAAAATCCCCACGAGGTGAGAAAATTTAACATAGTTCGATTACAATTTTTTTTTTTTTTTGGAGATTAGATGAGGGATTTTAAGACTCTTTTTGTAGTTTTATGTAGTTATTGTTATATGTAGATTGAATTGATCCAAAATAATTTACTTTTTAGTTGGGAAGTAATGATCATGTTGTATACTTAAATTAATGGTTCAATAAGCTCTTCTACTGTGTTTTTTATTTTTTGTTTTTTGTTTTCGTCAAAGCATTTGTCCTTAGGCATCAGTTACCGTGCGCTGCTGTTATATTTTGTATGTTTTCATTGGATAGAATGTTTGATCCTATTATTGATCTATGTTTGCCTTTTCTATGGCAAATAGGCTAGCTTGTGAAGTTGTGAACTGTTTACCCGCTGAAAACGAATATATAAATACTACCAAGTTAAAATGGGTATAATTGAGAAGATTAAGGAGATTGAAGCTGAGATGGCACGCACACAAAAGAATAAAGCTACAGGTTCCTTTTCATCTCTTCTACTTTTCTAGTGTTCGTAGTTTGTATTTCAATTTGAACTTGTGCTGTTTATTATTTCTGACAATCTCGTTTGCTTTTTGTTCATTGTACAGAGTACCATCTTGGGCAACTAAAGGCGAAGATAGCAAAGCTGCGAACACAGTTGTTAGAGCCTCCAAAGGTATTTGGACCATTCTCCACATTCTTAGCTTATGATCTTGTAGCAATCACGTTGACATGTTTATATTCTTTTCCTTCTTTTATTTGGGTTAATTGAGTTCGCATTAGTAAACAGTTACCAACTCTGGTTGCTTTCTCCTAGGGTTCTAGTGGAGCTGGAGAGGGTTTTGAAGTTACAAAGTTTGGTCATGGTCGTGTTGCATTAATTGGATTTCCAAGGTATGCCTCCTAATTTTGAATAACATATTCCATCATAAATATCCTACTGCTTGATAGTTGATCAATGAACTGTAATGCACCTGTAAGATATGTTTACGAGGTAGTGATGTTTATACTTTCCTCAGATAACTAGAAATTATTATCTACATTACCGGGAAATGTCGACCACATTAGAGTCATAAAGTTTTGTAAATGATGTATAATGTAGCATCCAGAGATGCTAGGTACACATAGCTTGATTATGATGTAAACTGTTTTTATGGTTAGTTGTGGAAGGTTGTTAGTTGCATATCTTTTGATTTCTGATAGACGCGAGAATCCCTATATGTAGACATGATTACTCCCCAATTTTGTATCGTTATGTTCAATCTTCCACTCTTAGAAATGCAAGATTCTATTTTAAGCTTATTAATGATCCTTTCTTAAGTCAATACACATCAAACTTGAAAAAGTGGTAAAATCTGAGTATGTGTCAATCTTCTGCACTGAATATCTTATGACATTATACACATGTTATAGTATCATGTTCTGAAGTATTGTGAGTTTTGTTTTTTAATTATTTACAACCAGAAATAACTTGCTTTGTATCTTTCCTTGGCAGTGTGGGGAAGTCAACTCTCTTAACCCTATTAACTGGGACACATTCTGAAGCTGCATCATATGAGTTCACAACACTTACCTGCATTCCTGGTATTATCAACTACAACGACACCAAAATCCAGCTTCTTGATCTTCCTGGTATCATTGAAGGAGCTTCTGAAGGCAAGGGTCGTGGTAGGCAGGTAAGCATACTCTTCTTTTTTCTTTTTTTTTTTTCCTTTTTCGTCCATTGTTAGTTTATCAGTGTTGTAAGTTTGACTGGATTTTGTTCTCATCCTCAGAGTTTATTGTAACATTTTAGTCCCCGAAGTTCTGCCCATTTTTCTATACAATCCCAAGAGTCTAAGTTAGTCCTTGAAGTTTGACCTTTATTTCAGTTTTGTCCCTAGAATTTGCATTAATTTAATTTCATCCTTTGTGTTGCAAACTGATCATAGCTCTCCCTTTCAGGTTATTGCTGTTTCAAAGTCATCAGACATTGTGCTGATGGTTCTTGATGCCTCAAAAGTAAGCCACATCTTTCCTGGTAACCCTGTTGTTCATTTCTATCCTTGTATATCTGTGCTAATTTAGTTTGTTTTCCACTGAATCAAATCCAATCCCTTTCCTTTTCTTGATTTCGTACTATACCTTATATATTTGACAGTTTAATATATCTTATATAACTAGGACTTCTATTTTTCATTTCTCATATTGGTCATTTTTTACTAGCTATGGCTTGTGTTCTAGTGTAATAATGGAGCAAAATTACACATTTGTAGGTATTCCATGTTCTGTTATTTGCTCCTTAAACACATCGTGAACCAGTTTGCTTATTTCTGACATACACATATTTGCTATCTTAGTCCTTTAATTTGCTTAACACTTAGAGCTGTTGTAATAATGTCCCAAATACGCTTCTATGCCATTGTCAATATTATTCCTATCCCTGAGATTAGAAAAACCAAAGTAGTGCCTCATGAGCGAGAAAAGAACCTTCACTGATTTTTGCATCTGTAGATTTGAGAACGAGTCTCACACTTTCACATGGAATATAACATGAGTTTTTTAATTGATTAGAAACTGACATTTGGGGAATTCGGCCAGTTGATATTAAAAAAGTTTTTTTTTTTTCCCTTTGTTTCGGTTGTTTGGTGGGGGGAGGGGATGCTGTATGTGCTGTATTGCACCATATACTATGCTTGTTATATAGCCAATTAACAGCTAGAAATGTAGTTTGGTGATCTTTTTTTTGTTAACTTGAATTATTTGTGTATTCTCTCTTACTGTGAGATATTCTCAGAGTGAAGGACATCGCCAGATATTGACAAAGGAACTGGAAGCTGTTGGACTACGTCTAAATAAGAGGCCACCTCAGGTACAACTAATTTTGCTTTTCATCTGTTATAGTGCCCTTATAAATACTATTATATTTCTCTAAGTGAACTTTCATTTAAATGTACTCAGCATGGTATTAATCAACTGAATCAATCGAACACATAATATTGTAATTGTGAGCTCATACATTTCTCTTTACATTGAGTCCAAAATATTTGAGCACTTGCCTTATTCATCTGACTTCTGAAATTAGACCTAATGGAAGCAAAAATAATTTGGAAATAACTTTATGGAGAAATTAAATCTCTTTAAGGTAATTAAAGTTGACAAAGTATAAACAACTCCAAGAGCACTGCAAAGAAACTTTTGGAATGTAGGAAGGACTTGACAACCTGCCCAGCTCTTTGGCATTAAATTTTATGGACCACTGATTTCATCTTCAAAACATTAAATGGAGTTTTTGCAGATAAATCAGATAACGATAACAACATAAATAATTCGGGTATATCGTAAACAGATATGCCTTATTTGACTCTGTGGTGATGAAATTCAGAGTACAAACAAAGAGTCACTGTTCTGAACATATTTTCTATAATGTTAATGAAAAATCTATTGTGATTGTAAATGCTTCGGTTGTTTTATTGCAAACAAATGTCTAGAAAACCATAATAGCACTGTAGCAGGTTCTCATCAGAAAACAAGTTGGCCCTTTACTATAGTTGGCTGGTCTAATAGAGAAAGTATTTTGGGCATACTTATATAATTATTTATTTATTTTCTTCTTAATTGTCAACCTTCTGATTCCATAAGTTTATGTATTTATGTAAATATACGTAAATCAAAATTTAAGTTGTACCTAATGTGTTTTTCAAATATCTTGTTCATATTTACACAGATATATTTCAAAAAGAAAAAGACTGGAGGCATTTCCTTTAATAGCACCGTTGCTTTGACTCATGTCGACGAGAAGCTTTGCTACCAGATACTTCACGAATACAAAATACACAATGCAGAGGTATCATCGTCCTTGATCTATGCCATATTTCTGCAGTTAACATTTCCTAAAGTCCTTGTTTTCTGTTTAAACTCATAGGTATTATTCCGTGAGGATGCTACTGTCGATGATCTTATCGATGTCATCGAGGGGAACCGCAAATATATGAAGTGTATTTATGTCTATAACAAGATTGACGTCATTGGTATTGATGATGTGGACAAACTTGCCCGCCAGCCTAATTCAGTTGTCATCAGCTGCAATCTGAAGGTAGATTTTAATAACACCATTTTTTACTTCATTCGATGTTTTGTGATCATCTTTGCATCGCTGAGTTCTCAAAAGACTCTTTCTTGCTGTGACTGTTTGGGTTTCTGACAAATTGCGATGTGCTCCATGTTTCTTTCACTCGAACAGATAAGCCCCTGAAGTTACCTGATATCTGGCAATGCCATCCCTAACCGCATGTGTAATCCAAACTCTAAAATCTGTTAGAAGCTGTGTGTGTAGACTTACCAACATCTGAGAGTTCTGGATGGCTAATAAACCCAGAAATGATATAAAGAAAGATATTAGGCAAATTATTTGAGCTAAAGAGAAGAGGCCAAATTGCCATTCGTCAAAAGTGTAGGTTTTAGCCATGTATTCTTCTCTACCATCTTTTTCATCACATATATCTTGCCTGTGATGCAGCTGAACTTAGACAGACTACTAGCAAGAATGTGGGAGGAGATGGGGCTCGTGAGAGTATATACAAAGCCACAGGGCCAACAACCCGATTTCACAGACCCTGTAGTTCTTTCTACTGTAAGTGCCATTCTTTTTCATACTTAGCTCGTTTAAAATCTAAAATTGTGCAATTGCTTATGAATCTGCCAGTAGTTGATTTCTTTTTCTGAAATCTTCTATTTTTTCTCTGGTGCTGATCTTCAGGATAGAGGTGGCTGCACAGTAGAGGACTTCTGTAATCATATACACAGGAGTTTAATTAAGGATGTGAAATACGTGCTCGTGTGGGGAACTAGTGCAAGGCACTACCCACAGCATTGTGGCCTTGCGCACGTCCTTCACGATGAGGATGTCGTTCAGATAGTAAAGAAAAAGGTGCGATACTTTCTCCTGCTAATTTATCCTAAGCATGATCTAACATCAGCATGGGAGTGATGCATTTTTTGCGGTTAATTGCCATTTGTCCTCTGTAATGTCCAAAAAATTTATGACAGTACAAAGTATACTTTGAGACTAATGACTACCCTGTTGGCTACCTGAGGCCATTTTAATCTCTCCTTAATGTCGTGATTGGATGCTTCCCATCGTCCCTGGACTTCCTCACTTGTTGCGATTTTGTAACTGAATTTGGTATGGAGAGCAATGTATCTTAAAATGAAAACATTGACTTCGAAAATGCAAATGCAGGCTAGATAGTGGACACTGAAATACTCAAGCTAAAAAAAAAAAAAAAATTGAGGGATTAAATTGCATTAAAAAGAAGTCTAGTGGCTGTGTAAATAATGATTATAATAACATCCTATTCTTGTTGTTATGCCCTAACTACTCAACTGTGTGCATTTATATCCCTCAGGAAAGGGAGGATGGAGGGAGAGGTCGGTTCAAGTCGCATTCGACGGCCCCTGCTCGGATATCCGACAGAGAAAAGAAGGCTCCCCTAAAGACATAGTACTCCTTTCCTGCATAGGCCAGTGATTGCGGCGAATGTTTTGCACAAAATCCTGATCTAGCAGTCGGCAGATTCAGATAAATTTTCTCAAAGAAGCTGAATTCAGCTCCCCTGCAGTTGGTTTTATTGACTGCCGTTTAGCAGAGTATTTTGTGGAAGAAAAGTATGTTCTGGAGCGCTGATGACTTTGACAGCTTATGATCTTTCGAAAGTTACAACAAAACTTCATCTTATTGTAATGAGCTCACAAATCACAAATCAGAACATTCTGTGATGTTAGTGAATGCGGCATTTGTATGACTTGACCTGCAGTTCAGTTTTGGCGCGATGCTCTCTTGACTCTCATTTGTTCGATCTAAATTGGAGAGTGCTCTCTTCATTTATTAGTGTCACACTTTGATAATGTGACTGCTTCAGAAAATATTTCTAAATGTTTCGGTAAATAGGGTTTTGGAGATATGCAGATGTCGTCGTTAAAACTGGAGTGTGCGGGAGTGAGTACTCTACTCCGTCGCCGTGCGAGCACGTGCGACATCACGTGCGGCGACCGCTTCGTATTTTCAGCCGAGGCGGCGAAGACGTGGCCACTGTCCATTGGCAGATAGGGTCCCGCAACGTCATCGAAGGCGTGCACCCGTTTCTAAAGCGTTTCACCTACTCCGCGGTGAGCATATAACACCTGTCACCGCCGCTTCCTCCTCCTCTCGCGTCTCTCTCTCTCTCTCTCTCTCTCTCTTTCATGGCGAAGTCCTCGGCCTCCGTTCTCGTTATTTACGTGGCCGTAGCCCTCTTTCTCCTCTTCCTCCTCGCTTCCTACTCCCCTAAAAACCCTAATCTCCCTCGCCAGCACCATCGCCGCCTCAAGCTCCGCTCCAACTTCTCCTCCGTTTCCTCGTCCCCTCCCTCTCCGTCGTCGTCCTCCTCCGCCGCCGCCGCCGCAGCGTCCCTCGAGCACTCCCCGATCCCGTTCGATCCCGTCATCGCGAGCCTCGAGCGGCGCTTCGAGGACAGGGAATGGGAGAGGGAGCACTACGCCTCCCTCCATGGCGACGGAGACAAGCCCGGGAAGGAGAGTTTGACCGAGTGGGAGGACTTCATGAAGGCGGAGGAGTACATCAACGACGAGGACCGGTTCAACATCACGGATCGGATCGCGCTGCTGTTCCCGAAGATCGACGTCGCCCCCGCCGATGGGTTCGTCTCCTCCGACGAGCTCACGGAGTGGAACCTCCAACAGGCGGCGAGGGAGTCGATGCATCGGACGGAGAGGGAGATGGATCTCTACGATAAGGATCGCGACGGGTTCGTCTCCTTCCAGGAGTACGAGCCCCCCAGCTGGGTCCGGGGATCCGATGGTCGGTGAGATCTACGTCTATCTCCGTTCTTCCGTTTTCCCCGACTAGTTGTTGTCGATCACTTAACTTCTAGGGTTTTTACCGGATCTGAGTTCGTGTTCTGTTTGGAAGAAAACTACAGCCCATGTTAATTTTCATAGCTGTTTACCTCCTAGCTGCTTTGTTTTACCAATAGTGTTACGTTTGATTTTCGGCCAGATAATTCTTCAGTTGGTTGGTGGAGGCAAGAACACTTCAATGCTGCGGACATGGATGGGAATGGTCTCCTAAATAAGACAGAGTTTAATGAGTATGTGCTTGCTCTTAGTTATTATCAAATTTCATCTAATTGTTGGCTTGTCCGCTGATTTTGTGCATTCATGTTTTTTCAGCTTCCTTCATCCAGCAGATAGTAAGAATCCCAAGCTGATCCAATGGCTATGTAAAGAAGAGCTAAGGTGCAATTTGTCTTTTTTTTTTCCCGTTAACATAATGTAGATATAGTTTCTTCTACATACAAGTTGCTTTATGCTTAAACTTTTGATTTATGCAATTGTACGGAAACATTGACCAAAATTCTAGGGGTCTGGGATCTGAGTTGGCTGTGAGAAGTTTCTTAGTCTCTTTTTATTTGAGATCTAGGTGGTCAACATTTTGCGGATGATAGTAGAATGTTCACTTCTTTTAGGCATCTACGTTTGTGATGACTTCTGTCTTATACGCCACTGCTTCAAATTATTCTATTCGAGACCATTTTCTCATTTAGCTTGCAAAAATTAGATTTGTGTCACACTAATCTTATAAACTTTAGTTTGTGAGGGTTTATGCCATGAGGGCAAACGAATGTGACTTGCATAGGCTCAAATCCATATGGGACCTGCAACAATTCAGAATTGGCCTGCCTTTTCGTCATTCTTTTCCTTTAGTTCCTCCACTATCTTCTGACCTTCGCTTGAAGGAGATCAATTGAGTGAATTTTCTCTCTCACATTGGTCGGCCTAGCTGAAGAAGCAGATGCCCAAACAGTGCTAGCGAAATTCTGTTGTTACCTCTTCATTTTCCCTCACTCAGGATTGGAATTCAGTTTCAAAGTCTTTCCTTGATGAATGGAAACATATACTGCATTGTTATGAAGCTGTTCCTATCTCACAGCCTTTCTCTATGTCATGTATGGCTGACAGCAGTTTGACCAAAGAATAAAAGAGACAAGATAAAGCTGCTATCGTCAAGATGGATTGTCAATACATAGAAGGAACATGGTTAACTGAACGTTTATGGGACACGTCCTGAAAAAAACATAAATTAAAAGGGAAGTTATGTATGTATGCAAGAGGAAACAAGGAAGTTTGCCCTGTCCCCTAGTTCTCCTCTAATATTAACTGATTTCTCCATGCATGATTTTAATGAAGATGCAAAGTACACTTTTCAAGTAACCGCTGATTGATTCATAAGGGTCAACTAATCTTTTTTTCCTTTTCTCCTCTTTCAGGGAAAGAGATAAAGACAGAGATGGAAAGCTGAATTTTCTGGAATTTCTTAATGGCTTATATGATTCAGTACGAGATCTTAATGAAGTGCACGATCATTCTGATGCTATGACGGTTGTCCATGGAAAAAAGATATTTGAACAGCTTGACCTGGACGGTGATGGGTAAATAAATTGAGCTGTTTATCATCGACTTAGTGTTGGAAAAAGCTAGTCTGCAGTACTAATTCTTGGCTGCTTTATTTCTCAGATTTCTATCAGAAGCTGAAATTGAACCTGTCCTTGGTAAGCTCCATCCTTCAGAGCACTATTATGCGAAAGAACAAGCCAATTATGTTATTTCCCTGGTATGTCCAACTTCATAATTTTACATTCTTTTCTCCATGTTATAATAAAGCATAGGTAAGCATGTGCGAAAATACCCTATATACTAGTCCATTTGGAAATACACCCTCAACTTCACATTTCTTTTGACTCCCGCCTCATCAAAGTTTCATTCACTCTTGCCTTAACTCATCCTGTCTTTTGAATTATTGCATTACATTAAGTTTAATGGTTCCGCCCCTATTTTTAGCTAGAATTGTTGATCTCGTGAACTTGTAGTTGGTGGCTAGCAGATAATAGGCTCTGGAGACTTTGACTTAAATGAAATCCTAACTTGAATCACAATGAGCAAAAGTTGATGGTGTCAATCGTAAAATCAAATAAAAGTTTCTGGTATCTATGAAATAGCCCGTAGTTGAGGGGTCTTCAAACAGTTTTTAACAGAGTAGTACATGAAATTTCAGATTTTAGATGTGACCATGTGTTAGCCATGCCTAGTATGAAGTTTTGTTTGTTTTGAACTATTTAAGGAATCTTCTTATCGATGCAGGCTGATGAAGATAAGGATGGGCGCCTAAGTTTGAAGGAGATGACCGAACACCCTTACGCATTTTACAGCACTATTTTCAACGAAGAGGAGGATGATTTTTATCATGATGAGTTCCGTTAATGTTATACAGGTGCGTTGCGTCAGCAGTATTCTTTGGCTTTAAAAGAAAAGTAACTTTTTAACGTATCGGCGATATGATTCTTCGCCTCTGCAGGTTGATGCATAGTAACAAAAGATAGAGGATGCACATTCTTTTTCATTACATGCCATACAATCAGTTTGTCTACTTGCCTGTTTGTTCTGTTTCCATCTAGCTAATTTATAGGGAGATCTCTTTTCTTTTCTACATTAAGAATCGTTGAATTTTTGTTTCCTTTTCTATACTTGCCTGTAATTTATGTAGAATTATTTTAAAGTTATTCAACTTCTTGTAGGGCAGGCCATAAGTTTTTCTCGGGAAAACATCTCTCCAGTGAAATGTGCTTCAAGTACACATGAATGCATCAATATTAACTAGATGGTACAAATAACATACAATTTTAACTACTTTTGAATGTTCCCTGGGTCTCCTCTCTTTTCCTACGAACAGGAATTGCCCACCTTTTATCTTTTGAAAACAAATTTCATTTTAACTTTTTTCGCAAAATGGGGTCGGGTGTGGTTAATCCTAGTGGCCCCTCATGGATGTTGTCTTAACAAGGCGCTTCCTCTGGAGGTTCCATGTAGTTTTTGCTTGGATGAGATCCAAAAATGACAAAGATGAGGAATCCAATCAATTGCTTGGATGAGATCCAAAAATGACAAAGATGAGGAATCCAATCAAAAGGAATCCGAGGCTATATTTTTTATATATAAAAATAACAGCACTCTTACAATTTGAAGAAAGATGGTTAAATGCATGACTAAGTTCTCAGCTTTTACCAGTTTCAAATGCTATATACAGTTGATGCACAGCTGAATGGGCTTTTTGACTGTCGTTATCGTTGGTTAGTATGAAACTCATCATCCCCAAAAAAAAAAAAAAAGAAGAAAAGAAAACACTATCTTTTTGTTCTTCTTTAGGTTTCAAAAACTTATATAGATGTACAGTTTGCAAATTATTTGGCAATTGCGGATAAATTCAGTTGCCTGATTTTTTTTTTTTTTTTTTTTTTTTTTTTTTGGTTTGAGTTAGAAAGAAAGGAGAGAAAAAGCACGAATCTTGCACATGAACCTGTATATATATGGGGAGAAGTTGAGGACGAAATCCCGATAAGGTCACCGTAGCGTGCCTCCCCGCTCATCAAAGATGCGACTCCTCTTTGAAGTGAAACGAGACTAATAAAACTGAAAACTTTCCGCTTTTGGTTAAAAAACGAAACGACCCAAAAATAGACTAGTCAAGCCGAAAATAGACTAGTCAAGCCGAGGACTCTTGAACAGCCCACCTATCCACAGCTGGACCGCTTTAGGCCCATTGGGCTGCACTTTGTGAGGCCGAGATCACAATGGGTGGACCATGCGGCAAAGACGCCTAGCACACAGATTAATGGGCCGGCTAGTTTTAAGTGGGCCTTGTGCTAGCCCAAATTCTCATCCATAAGTCTATTTTTGGACACTTTGGTTTTTAGCCAAAAATAGAAAGTTTTCACTTTTCAACGAGCAACCAACCCAATGTGCGAGTGCGGGGCTTCGTTTATACTTTAGAAGCGAGAGGCTGACTTTTGGGCCCCACATCAAAGGACACCACACGCCAGTTACCAAAAAAAGCATGTACGTGGAATACCGAAAGACTAAGACTTCAGTTAAACCGAACAGAACCATCGTTTGCGTTTGTAAAAAATCTTTAATTTATTTATTTAGAGTTGAATCAAATAAATTAAAGTGAACAAAACCATTGTTTAGTCTACCAAAATCTTCAATTTATTTACTGTAAGTTGAATCAAATGAATCAAAAGTTAAAGGGTTGGGAGATGAAATCATGGGGTGAAAACTGCATCAAAATTTCACTGCAGAACATGAATCCAAACACATAATCATGGTGTATGAAAAATAAACATTGCACAATGATAGCACAAACTTCTGATTACACTGAAAAATCGAGATAAGGCGTCACAACGGGAAAGACCGCCCATCTCTCAATAAGCTGAATCAATCCATTCCACCAAACACCCGCTTCCATGAATGAAACAACACAAACTTACATTGAAGCCACAAATATTTCTAAGAAGGAACACTGAATAAATACACCACATGCTCCCTAAAACAAACTGGGATCAAAACCACAAATATTTCAAAGAAGAAACACTGAATAAATACACCACATGCTCCCTCCAATTACATTAGTTGATCAGATCGAGCATGGGTATCTTTGGCTACATCGACAAGCTGATTATCAAAGCCATCAGCGAACAAAATGGAGAGAGCAGCAAAGATTTTGGGGAAAGCGAGAGGGAGAAAATGAAACACCATCGAAAGAAAAGAGGAAAAGAAACATTGGGCACCTATGAGGGTATACATGTTAGAACGAGCAAGTTAGTTGGCTTCATTGAGCTTCTTTCTCTCCCGTTAGAGCCGAGTCGAGCCAAGCTGAAGCCAAGGCTTGGATCTCAGGTACCACGTCCAATTGTATATGTAAAGGAGTGACAGTTATCTGTACATTTGCAAAGTGAAATAGCGGTTAACAAGCAATTTAGAGCGAGAGAGAGAGAGAGAGAAAGAGAGAGCTTACAAAGCCATCCTCTAAAGCTCTGAAATCAAGATCCTCATCTAAATCTTCCTGTTGCTTGTCGAGAAACTGCACATAACAGGAAATATCAAATTTCTGTACCTTTATGAGCAGAAAAATTTTGAATAACATCAACAGTTAAAATTTCATATAGGAGATCAAGAGGCGAGGCGCTAAAATATTTTCTCTTCTCCAAAGAAAAGTTTAGTAGGAAGCCTCTAATGAAGTTTGCCTTCAACAATTGTGTATTGCCTCAAGCTAAACACAAGCCCTAGTACTACACTTATACAATAACATAACTGTACTTTTCCCAGAGTACAAAAGTTGCATAGGTATCTACTCACAGGGTTTGAGAATAAACAATCTTTGAAACATGTAAAACGCTACCTCTAACCGGAAGAACTTCTTCACGACTTCTCGAGTCTCTGGTTTTCCAGCTGCTGCCACAGATTCTACTTCCACAGTTTTCCTTTGAGCATTTATGCGACGTGCTGCTCCCTGAAGAAAATTGGAAATTGAGTGATGAGAAAGAGTTATTACAAAAAAGCTCAATTTTAGAAACGGCAAAAATCCTCAAAGTCCATAGGGCACACGAGGGTACTAACAGCTGCAGAAGCATCCTTCCCAAGTTGTGCAAGCTGAACACCAAGGCTTTGATGCATAGACATGAAATGCGCAGCAGAAGGATTCCTGTTTGCTGTGATAGCCTGCCAGTTAGGAGTCAATTTCCAAAGACTCTGTCTGGTTAACTTGAAGCCCTGCAGAAGAGTATAAAAAAGGCAGAAATGAGATAAAAGCCCAAACCCCTAACCCAATAAACAAAAAGTGGGGTGGGCCCTGGTATAGCTTTAGTTAAGCAACAATCATTTAATGGAAGCAAGATCATTTTGCAGATAAGTATAAGAGCAAACTATAGAGGAATACTACTAATTGTTGCCATGCTGAATACCGAGCAATTCTCGCTCTTCTAATTCCGTACTCACTTCTACAAACTTGCCTTAAGCTAGAGGATGCAGTTCCCATATGGCACTATCCACTTAAGTAGCATCACTTGATTGGTGATGCCTTCGTCATTTTCAATCAAATTATACCTCGTGAATGTTCCCTCAACTTAGCAAGGAAACATGCAATCAAGTAGAGAAATAATCATATGTCCTCTAGAAAATGAAAAAGAAGGTATGCTTTCCAAGAAAGGGAAATATGCTACTCTGAAGATGCATACCTTGTTAGCAGAAGGGAATCTGGGAATTCCTATGTTTAGAATACAACTTCTAGGGAAAGATCCCTTTTCAATATCTCTAATAGCTGCCTGTATCAATGGCATACAAATATCAACTGCATCCTTGAAATCACTTTCTTGACTTTCATCCTTCTTCCTAGTAAAGTTTATCAAGTTCCAACATTAAGATATTCGAGCAGCATCAAACAAACAATGAACATGAAAAAGAACACATTGTTTACCAATGCAAAGAGATACACAGTGATGGTATGCCATGCATTAAAGCTTCTCTAGCACCAGCAACAGCACCAGAGTAGAAGCTGCATAAATTTCCACAGCAGGTAAGATTGCCAGGGCCCATTTTACCAATGTACCAACAACAACTCAATGGACGCAGGAAAGAAGCTGGGAGTGATATTAGCATAGCACATACTAATAGCAAAATAGAAATATAACCTACATATAGTGCACCCTATCGATTTAAAGAAAGAGGTAAGTTCACCGATCAACATGAAAAAAAAGGAAGAAGAAACAGTACACACATTTGATGTCCGCAAACTGATCCACTGTTAATTCCACTGATCACCTGAATAGAAAATTGAACATTTCTAATTATAAAAGAAAATAGTAAATGACTGCAAACTTCAATGTGCTTTTTGTCTGAGTACATACCAGAGCTGGCCTAGACCAAGAAAATAAAGCCCCAGATAACGCCAAAGAAACACAATCAGCTGGAGTACCTGTTTATCAATAATAATGATAGCCACCAATTTATCACTCCAATACTTGGAATTTCCTTTCTAACTAAAGTATTAGTATCATAGAAAAGCTCATTAATGGCATCCAAACCATCTTACTTTTACATCCGCAAGTAGGAAAAGTATCAAAAAATAAGCTTATAAGATAAAAACTAAAAGAAAAATGAAGGGGCACATTACCTGTAACCTCGAAAGCTTTGGCACCAGTAATCTCCACAGAGGTTACGGCAAGGGTCTCCCGAATGGTAACTGAATGAGCCGAAGCTGACTTGTTCCTACAAATTAGAGGAAACTTTGATCAGTCACGACCAAGAACACAGCCAACTTTATTAGTTACCATTGCTAAGAACTAACAAGTAAAGGGCACTCAATCAAGCGAAGCACAGATGGATCAAATTAATGTGCTCATTACCGAAAGAAGAAAATAAGAAACAAAAACACACAAAAAAAGGGCAAATCACAATTACATTTTTGAATCAAATGGTAAAATTGAGAGAACGAAGCAGAAACCAGAGCGAAAAGTTGAAGCAGAAGAAGAAACCCTACGATTCGGGGGCGCAGACGCTGACGTCACACTGCCCCCCGCGAACGAGGGCCTCGACGAGGGAGGTAAGCCCCGGCGATCCGATCCCGTCGGCGTTGGTCACGAGGACCACCGGCTTTTCCACCTTCTCCGATCCATCGCCGGCCGGATCGGACTCCGCCACGGTCGCCTCGGCGGCGTTGGAGGGGGCTCCGGTCTCCTCCTCCACCTCCGCCTCCGCCTCCGACGACGGCGTAGGTTTCGTTTCCCCAGTTTCCTCCCCATCTCCGCCGCCGCTCCGGCCTCTTCCGATCAGCACGCTCTGTAGATTGGCGACGAGCGATGCTGGGAGGTGGTTGCTCCTCCCCGAATCCGGAGTGGTCGTCATTGGCGCTGTTGGAGAAACCCTAATTGGAGAAGGAGGAAACCCTAGTGTGAAGGAGAAGGAAACGAGGGAGGAGAAGAAGAAGAAGAAGAAAGGAAGCGGGAGGAGAGAGAGACAGATTCTAACAATGCGATTAAGGAGATTAAGAGGAGAGAGAGAGAGAGAGAGAGAGAGAGGAATGAGTCGGGGTTTTCCGAGTAAGAAGGAGCGAGAAAGGGGGGAGAGAGAGAGAGAGAGAGAGGAGACAGTGTCTCAGAGTGATGTATATAACACGGTATTAATGTTCTAACCAATGAAATCTCGACACGTCACGCAATTTTTATTATTCTAAGCTATTATTCCCGATTCCCTGAAGTCGGTGTCCAGGAGGTGTTTCGCCACCGGCTTCTAATCTAGGCGCCATTACTGAAGCCTGCATTTGCAGGTGCGCCAGTGCCGACTTTAGTGATAAGGTGTTTCGCCCTTGCCCCCACTAGATCTACGAAATTTAGCAGCTTGCACGTGTGATTTGCACCAGCAACACAGACCAACAACTATCGCGCCGCGACTATCGGGGCACGAACTCAGTACATATTTTGGCAACATAGGATTCTTCCACCACAGACTAAATTCCAAACCGGCAAGATGATTTGACATTACTGACATTTGTTTGCATGTATTATACTGAAGTAGTAAGAATATGAGAGTTGATTATGCTCTCTACCTATTGCACGTTCTAATTCTGCTATCCTTACTAATAATAACGTTTTGATATAAAATCTACCATCCAACTGACTTTCAAGTAACCGATGCTGCCCAGCGGTAGACGACGGCATATTAATAGCCAGTTACTGGAAGGTGAATTGCAAGTCTGTGAGTGTAAAACCATGAAAAACAAGGAAGAAATTAGAGGGAGGTGGAAGGGAAATGAAACTTTGAACTTGACGACAAGAGTGGAATGTGACAGTTAATGAGCATGAACTGTAAGTACTCCCATGTGAGTGGTTGCAGTGATCATGTGATACTACTTTGTGACTTAGATGCTCATAGCAAGGCAAAAACCATTAAGCTAGGAGACTTTGAATGGGTCAGTGTTTGATACGGAGCCAATAATTACAAGAGTCTCTATCCATCTGCCCCTCCTTGTCTACAACTATGCCAGCATCTTGCATGACTTCAATTATTTAATGAAACAACAACAGTATCCCTCCACACTGAGCATAATTGAAGCAAATAGCAATGAAAGAAATGTCGATGGGATCAGCAACTAGTATCTAACATTTCAGCGAAAAGCCACCCCTATTTGTTGCACAGAGACAAACCCCTCCTTACAAGTAGTCACCTTTCTGATGGTATGAATAGATCTGAAATTACGGGTGACAGGTAAATTCCTTGAATCTGATAAAGCAAATTCAATGATTTTGATCCACCTGTAGTAAATTTTGATTTGTTAATATCACTTTACGATTGACACCCACCCATAAGTTATGATTTCAAAGTGTTAGGAAGTCTGAAAGAGAAGTTGTTCTCTTGGTTACTGAAAGCCAGTAGTTACCCTTTGCCATTGATGGAGGCATCCTTGATCGAAAAGATTTAGAGCTTATCAGCGAGCATCTCAAGCCCTAGAGAAAGGTAAAGTCCAGGAGAGATGATAGAATAGTCTGGAAATATGCAGCAATGGACCACAACAGAAAAGAGTAAGAAGTAACTGGTCCCACTTATCTGGAAAGCAGTCTTTGTCTACGGTAAATGGAGCACTCAGAAATGTTGCCTTCTCGTGTGATAGTATGAAAAAGGATGATGTGAGAGCTTCTTCACAAGTTGATAGGCTGGAAGAAAGATTTCAGCTTCTAAAAGAGATTCCTTTTGGGCAACAACAGTAAAAGGATAAGAATTGCAGAACAATAACACTATTCAGGATATTAGACAGCTAACCAAAATTGAGCCCTTTTTTCAGTGGAACTGAGATTTCTTCCTACAAAATTAGATATCTATATTTCTATGTCAAATATCTGTTGTTAAACACTAATAGAAGAAAAAGGGAAAAAAAAAAGAAAGATCAAAGAATAGAGCTGCAAGCAAGGACATTCTAGATCCTTAATTTAAGTTGTTCCATGCTCTCCGTCGCTTAGAAATACATGGTGCATTAACTTCAAAACACCTTTGTTTATTTAGATAAATAAAAGAAAATTGAAGGTATGGAAAGCTGAGTTTAATTCCATTCCTCTTTGTTTGTTTGTTTCAGGACAGTAAAATTGAGTGACAAGAATAAATAAAAGAATCACACTTAAATAATTTATGGGTTTCTATTGGATATATCAAGGTTGAAGGTGCCGCCCCGTGCCGTACGGCACGGGGCGTGCCGTACCGTGCCCCCTAGAAGGGGGCACGGTACAGGGGGGTCTCTTTTTTTTTGTTCTCTGGAATACAGAGCCTTCGCCCGGCCATCTATATTGCCTTTTGTTCACTTTTCTTTTATTTTTTTGATATTGTGTTGTCTTTTTGTCAACTTTTTTTTTTCTTTTTGGCTGATGCCTTTTTTTTTTTTTGCCTTTTGGCTTTTTCTTTTGACTTTTTCTTTTTTCTTTTGTTAAATTAAAAATTATAATTTAACTTCTTATTTAACAATATAAAAGCAAATTTTTAGTTGATAAATCCGATCCATACCGCGGGGGGCTTCGCCTCCACCACAGACATCCATTTTTTCTTCGCAAATCATTTTGTCAAAATTTGTCGCACCGCGAAGTTTTCGATGAATCAGGGGAACAAAAATTGATCTCCTAAACAAATTTTGATTAGATATTTTTTAAAAGAATAAAAAAAATATGGATGTAATTGCGGTACTATTCTCGTTGTTCTAGTTATTATATACTTCCTAATCGAATCAATATATAGATTTTGAAACGTTTTTAGAAAAAATAAAATTTTCTATCATTTTATCTGTTATAATTTTTTAAATTATAAAAAAATTAAAAACAAAAGAATTTTCAATTGTTACAGCAAGTATAGTTGTACTTTTCAAATAAAAAAAAATAAAAACAAAAGAATTTTAATTTATATTCTACATCAGGTATAGTTGTACTTTATATACAAAATGCTTACATGCATGTTAATTGATGAGTATAATAAGCTATACATAGCAAAAATTAATAATAACTTGCCTAAATCTTTCAAAATAACATTATAAAAGCTTACTGGAACCAAAAAAACTTAAATAAATTCGTGCCAAAGCGTGCCAGTAGGAGGTCGTGCGTATCTGTCGGCACGCAAGCGTGCCACGTGTCGGCACGCAAGCGTGCCCGTGCCGTACCGTGCCAAGGACGTAGCGGCACGCCCCCGTGCCACGGCACTTTAAACCTTGGGATATATATATAATCATGAATTTTATCTACAGAATTTACAGTATAGAGGTGAGGGAATAAGATAATAGATACCCGCATTTTAACATCTAGTCAAAGGGTTAGAAAAAAATATGCAAGGCAAACAGCAAACAAGACTACCTGCCTCTAGCTGCCACCACAGAATAAGAACTCCTCTAAAATCTTAGAGGCTTCTGAAACTTCCCTTGGGAGGCTTTTTGAACTGGGGGTTACAGAAGGCTTACATAAAAAGTTGTTATCCTTCATGTCCTCCTTAATAAATGGACGGAAAACAGCTTTTTGTTCATTGCCGACTTCGCTGATTCCACGTCTCTCCAAGACCAAGTTGCTCTGCTGCTTATTGCAGCTTTCTAACTTCCCTTTCCCAAATGAAAGAAAGCGTATACCCTTTGGTATTTCTGTGGGGGCTTTTGTAGACTTTATTGAGGAACCCACTGAATGCTTTTGGTCAGATCTTGTGCTAGAAGCTACAGTTCTGGGCTCAACAGAAGGAACTGCGGGAATGTTCTGAATGCTACTTTGCTTTCCTGAGTTCAATTTTTCTGTTGTTGACGGAGTATCAGATTTCCTGACTTCTGATGTTAGAGACAAACCTTCGCTGGCTGGGATCTGATAATGAATACAATTTGTTGTGATTAATGCCATTAATGAAGTACAACAAGCATTTATGTTAGAGGTATTCACATATATTCTATAAAGCATATACCCTTGCAAAATTATGTATTTTTATATAAATCTGTGGAAATGTGAACTTTTTCATATGCCCTCAAAACATTAATTTTTTAAACATTCCCTTGCACTAAAAACATATCCCTCTCCATGAGAAACTTTATCTCACACTAAACTAATTTTTGCCTATGACTTGGATGACTGCCCAAGTAATCCAACTTGAGATTTCTGTATTTTGTTACGAAACTGCACTTACGAAGGGCATGTATGAAAATACTTGTTTTGGAAACACTCACAGGTGGATAATAAAATTTGCAGGGACATAAACATAAAATACCCAATCAAGTTACCTGGTCAGATAGAAGTAATTCTGCTGAATTTTACGAGGATAAAATCTGAATTTTAAGAGATCAAGACAGATAGATAAAGGATAACAAGGGCAAAGAAACAACATACCTTATGTGAGAACTTGCATTTATCTCCTCTAATACACATGCCTTTGGAAGAGAAGTTGTGACAGGGGTACTTGGAAAGCTCATGATCGAAAGGACAGTCTTCCCCTTTCAAGCAATTACCACACGCAAAATGCTTGCATGGCTGCAAATAAACAAGATCAGAAACATGATCAAGGAGAGAATTACAGCTAAAATACCAAATGAAACAATAACATTTAAGCCAGATGCAAGTAACTAAGTCGATGATATGCTAAAGCTCATATGACTTGTCACAAAAACAGAACAAAACGTGTAAACATAAGCAGTGACAAATGTGTTTCAAGACCTAGATATCAATGCCTGCACATCAATAAATATGTGCTATTGTTAAGACATTCAACCACTAGGAAGAACTGATGACAAGAGCAATCACTACAATAGATAAGACGGTAATGAGATACTAAGAAGAGTGATACATACCTTGGATTTTGTCAGAGGAGTTGTGTCATGAGAAAACTTGCAGAGATCACCCTGGAAAAGAGAACTGTGTGAGAAAACTGCTATCTTGAAAAAACTTTTGTTCGTCACAATAAAGAAATAGGCAAATTTAACCTCTAAGAAATTTGATAGATATATAGAAAGGACATAATCAATGCTATTCACTTTTCAAAAGTAGCTTATCTCTAGCTTATTGAGAAGAAAAACATAGCGAAATAATAAAGAACTAACCTGCTGACATCTTCCCTTCAAGAAGAAGCTGCAGTATTTGACTACTTTTGGCTTAACTATTGGCTGCAATTTCAATCTCCTTACTCCTTGTGCTCTCTCTTTCTGTGCCCTCTTAATTCGTTTGGCCTTCTGCAAAACCATTTGAAAGCAACATGTTTTAATGCTAAATGATCTGACAAAAGTAACGACTCTTTGATATTTCAATATCGAGTTATTGAACTTAAGCAGGCATAACACATGATAACTAAAAAAGTGGAGAAGCAGCTCAGACCTTTTTCTTAGCTTTTCTTTCGTCGGTCAAAGTACGTTTTCTCTTCTTCTCAACTTTAAGAGGCTGCAAGAGAAATCAATGCAAGCAAAATATCATCACCCCATGAAGAAAACCAAACAGATGAAGACAAGGAAACACTAAACCAGATAAATGCAAATACAGATTAAAACCTAGAGATACATGAAACATTTCAAGGCTTTTCTGAAAAGAAAAACTTTGGAATCCTAAGAAAAGAGGAATGCATTAAACAACAACAAAAAGTTGAAAGAAAGATCGACCACATTGACTGCTTAATACCAAGAGATGGACAAAAGAGTCAATCAGAATATGAGAACTTGAAGATAATAGATATTTGTAATGCTAACATCAGTCAAAGTGTTTCATCTGTGCATATGAGTGCGCCTATGATTGTGCACTATGTACAATCTTACCTGCTCAATGATTGAAGCACCCTTGTTCTCACTTGCTACTTTCTCAAAATTTTCTCCTGAAAGGTTCAGAGCAACCTGTTCAGCAGCTGTGCAACTAGCATGCGCTTTCAATACACTAGTCTCATCTCCTTTACTTCGTAACATGAAAAATCTATCATTTCCCAATAAATGCCTACCCTCATTTGACCTATCGTCAAAAGAGACAGCCAACTCGCCCTCCTCGCCGTTAATTTCACCTGCCATGACACAATCATTACAAAGTTTGATGTTAGAATAATAAGTCAAACAACTATCATAATAACCCTTACTAACAAAACAACCGTCACCTGCATCTTCTTCAGAGTCCCGATCGCTCAAAATTTCATCTTCGTGAACTTCATATAGATCTTCGTCCAACTCCTGTGCATCGTCTGGAATTTCTCCTTCCTCAATCTCTTCATCATCAACCAGACTCACTGCTTGATCTGCCTGAGTCTGATTAAAATTCTCCAACTTAGAAACATCCATTACAAGTTCCAAACAAGAGTTAGCCTCCTTTTGCATTATTTCTTCAGGTGTTTCGTTGTGAGTTTCACCATTTAGACATTTAATCCTTTCTTCTTCCTCACTGCAGTGCTGTGATTCCGAGGATGAAATGATTTGATTTGGCTTCGCAAAAGAAGGTAATTCATGTTTAGAGGCATCTGACTCACCGTGTTTAACCTCCTGCGCCTTCAGGGAAAAACCAAGATCACATTGGTCGTTTTGTGTACAATCCTTTTGTTGTTTCAGTTGATCAACCAAGCTTGATACCTGATCATTAACATTCTTCTGAGTCTCACCACAAGCAACAACAAAATTTCCATCTCGTTTCTCACCACTTTCTAATCCATTAACTGAGCAAACCACATCATCACGAGCATCGATCAACCCAGAGAAGTCGGAGATGAGATCATTCAAAAGGGCATTATCAACACACTCACCATTCTCCAATCCTTCCACCATGTTAGCGTCCTCACGCTGTAAACACTCTTCCACGGATTGCAACACTTCATCTTTACACATCAACCCATCCCCACTCAGCGAATCCTCGCCCAAAACCATGGTTTCATCGGAAGTTCGATCCAACTGAGGGCTCTCACGCTCCTTAAGCTCGACTCTACCACCCTCGCTACTCTCATCTCGATCGAAGGTCGGCTCTTTACCAGCCAACGAGATCTCCCGCGCTTCGCGAAGAGTAGAAGCAGGATCCGAGCTAGGGTTTGCATCTTCAGGAGGATTTCGAGGGGGATTGAGAGAGAAGTCGAGGCAATGAGAGAAGATGCGGACGAGGGTGCGGTAGGAGGCGCTGTCGAGGTGGGATCGTCGACGGGTACCATGAACGAAGCTTCTCATCCGAGGGTTTAGGGTTTGGAGGTGGATATCCGAGGTGGGGAGCGGGTTCGCCATGGGATTTGAACCCCGACGAAGAGAGAGAGAGAGAGAGAGAGAGAGGAAAAAAGAGGGCTAAGGCGGCACAAAGGGGTCGCCTTGAACCGGTTCGGTTCGCTTTAATCGGCTAAGACGGAGCCGAACCGGAAATTCCGGTTTTCAGGAAAAGAATGAAGTTTTTGTTTGTTTGGTGGTTAAAATTTATTTATTATTATTTTAAAATAATTTAATATCATATAATATTAACTAGATATATTACTCTATTAAAATTAATTTTTATTAAACTATTTTATCTTTTTAACTTTTTTAAAATTACCTGTTACGTCTGACTCGGGGTCGTCTTATGTGTTTCGTATTTCTCTGTCCGTACAATTTGACAGTCTGAGATCCTTTCTCGCTGGATTTTAATTTGTTGAAGTTGGGTGACGAGGGCGACAAAACTGCAGGCGTCCTTTTGCGTACGTGTTTCACCAAAAAAAAAATGAAGAAGAATATATGTATGTTTTCTGAATCTTTCAGCCCAAGTGTCCCAAACTCTTGTATTTTCCATCGAAATAGTTCTTCCTAAAATAAAAATTCAATTTAAAAATAAATGATATATATACCTTTACACTTTATTATAAAATATATATATATATCCTACATCATGATTCTAGAATTTACAAATCTCTTTTAAACTTTACTGTTCAAAGGGAAAAAAAAAAAGAAAAAAAGAAGAGACAAGACAAGTTGATGAATCCTGAAATTTGAAGGCTATCTTACACCTATAAAACAAGTGTTTAAATTCCTACCTCGACAGCGCAGGGAGCTAGAAAAGTGGGAGGTCAGGAACAGCAGCACCAGACGACAAAAGAGAAAAAAAAAAAAAAAAAAAAAAATGCTGAACAATTTTACTAAAACTACACTTCTGATGCTTACTTAGTTTGATCCAAACATGCCATAACTGCTGCTCCTTTCCTATAATGCACTGTTCCCTGAACTTACAAGAGTACATTATCTACCAAACGATAAAAAACAAACGAGGGCAAGGAATGTGGTACAAATTCATTCTTCAATATTAACAAAAGTTAAGCATAGGTTTTTCTCTCCCTTCTAGTATGAACAAAAGAGAGAGATTAAATATGTTGCTGATTTCACTCTGTATGAACCCAAGGACCACCAACAGGTAAATCAACTACTCCAGATGAAATATTTATCTTCTCGAAGAAAAAAGAAAAAGCAACACAGTATATGAAACATAAGCTACTGTAACAATATGTCTAAAATGTTCTGATGTTTGGTTGTTATTTACTCTTGGAGATGAGTTTGGCCTGCATAGAAATCACAAAAGAAGACACTAATTTTAGATATAAGTTGAGCAACAGCGCAAGGAGATAACGTATTAAGAAAAAGTAAACAAAAAGAGAATAACAAGTAAATTCTGTTCCAAATCATACCTAGACAATAAGTCAATAATGTGGAAGAACAAAAACAGTTTCTACGATCCAAAGTCGGAAAAACTGCAGAGTTTGTCCTTCAACTCTTAGCTAAATGCCACATCAGTTCAATCTGTGAATCAAGCACTTGACACCTTGAACTCACATAACTGTTTATTTCTAGTCCTTCCCATCAACTCTTGTTAAAGCGACACATGGAAATGCCTATTTGGTTTGTTTATGACTAACATGTTGCCTTCTTAATTTTTTCCCCCCTTCTTCTTACAGTGTAATTATGTTGGCATTTCAATCAGTCCAACAAACAAAAGTTACCAGGAAGGGCTATAATAAAATACGTAGATGAGACAAAGCAGTCAAGTACTTCCATTAAAGAAAAAAAAATCAAAGGACTAAAGTGAAGCTTAGCGAAGAGTTCAAAGACTAAAACAGCGCTCGGCGAAGAGTTCAAAGACTAAAACAGCACTTACATAATCCAATTTTTTAATGCTTTGAATCCAAATAATCCATTTGCTGCACCAAATTCTGGGCATCACCAATCCACCCGCACGGCTTCCCGCCCAAATCGTCGACTCCAAGATCCATCTCAACTTGATCACCATGCACCATTTCACTTCCTGAAGTCAAATCCACATTCAATAGTTCTTCCCACACCACTTCGCTGATTTTGTCCAAGTTGTAATCATTCGATTCAGTTATCACCTCTTCTTGTTCGCCTCTGCTGCACAAACAACTTGTTTCACTGTTCTCAAGTGAGAGGAAACTCTCCCCCTCCGACTTAACTCTCACTTCCTCCCTAAATTTCATATTATCTGAATATGGATTCATATTTGCCATAAGCCGCTGTCTCTTTCCGACATCTTCTAGTTGCTTCTTGTGTTTATAGTGAAGTAAGAGTCTGTGAGCAACAATTGGATTTTTAAGGACTCCAGCGAGAAAAGCCATAATTTGCTGCTGCTTTCTTTCAGTGCTTTTAACCCTTTCCTCCATGGCAATGAGCTGAGCTTTTGCATTCTGGTGTTGCCGCCGGAGTTTCATGACTTCGGCCATTAGAATGTTTCGGTCCCTCTTCACCTGGCTTTCTTCAGTTTTGATCCCAAAGTGGCACAACTCGACACATGGTCCTGCCAGTCGGTTCTCGTCTGGCTGCAGGCCTGCGTTGCGCCGCCTCTTGATATTCTTCAATAGGTGCTTCTGACCTCCTAAGAATCCTTCGTTCGCAAATTCCCATCGATTGGGATCAACCTTTCGGAAACCCTATATCAAATCAATATTTAGAGTGAGTATTGTTAGAAGTCTAATATTAATTTAAAAGCTCATATCAGAGAGAAGGAATTCAAAAGGTAGTGGTACAGCTAATGCTGTTAGAACATCGTCCCCTTGCTTTGAAACAAACATATGTGGTCTACGAATTTAGGCCATCACTCTCAATGATGCCAACACCTTTTAGTTCTGAATTTGGAAGTTATCACTTAGCAGGTTTCTATATGCTGATAGAACACACTAGAAGAAGTTTGTTCAAAAGAATCTGCTGTCGCAGAGAGGGCAAAAAAAAAAGTAGAAGAGCCCACTAAAGATTACTTTATCTTCTACTTTACTGTTTCCTAGCAGAACAAAATTAAGTTGGCTTGGAACTTCTAGCAATATAACAAATTTCATATTACCTGCAATTAATTCTAAAAAATCATTTGCGCTTTAGATTTTAGTAGAAAAAATAAACACATAACCACAACAAACAAGGTTACTTAGACTAATCCCTAACACTTAATCCTACTGCACAAAACTTTAATTCATCTTAAGATTCATCAAATTTTTCGTCAAAGAAAAAAAAAAAAAAAAAAAAAAAAACTATTCCGCATCATATCAGCTGTAAATAACCATATCAACACAAGTTGGACCACTAATCACTTCATCTACACACCAATCTTCTACAAACCAAAAAGTTAACAAAAAATTCCTCACATAAACACACCAATCAGATGCATCAAAAACAACAACAAGCAGGAAAAGGGGGAAAGGGCTTAGTTACATAGGTATTGAGCTGACGAACGAAGCTGGAGAAGTTGTTGTGCTTAAAATACTTGGGGAGGATCGAAGAGGCGAACTCGTGCGAATCCCACACGATGAAGCTGTTACGCGCTCGGCTCCACGACACCACCGCGTCGGTGCGGGGATCCTCCACCATGTCGAACGTCTTCTTCAGGAACGGCGCTGGACCCGCCTCGCCCAACCCCGCCATTGGCTTAGGACGAAGCACCTCTCCCTCCCCCTCCCCCTCCCCCTCCTCCTCTCCTTCCTCTTTCTCTCTCTTCACCATTATCACCTCGCCTCTTCCCATTTCCATGGCGTTTCTTCGCTTACGGTGCTCTCTCTGGGTTTTGAGAAGCATGAAAAAGGCTACAGAGAAAGAGAGAGAGAGAGAGAGAGAGAGGGATAGGTTAGGCGGTGCCCTTTTCTCTTTTTTTTTTTCCTTTTTTCTTTTTTTCTCCTAGGGGTATTTTGGGGAATTCGTGAAGTCGGCTTTTTTTTATTTTTATTTTATTTATTTGTCGCGTTGTCTTGCGTAATTAGGTGGTAATAGGGGTTTACGTGGACAGGAGTTTGGCATGCCACTGCTCTAATCCTGACTTAATTTAGAATTAATATTATATTATTAGCCATAATCATAGCTTAATTCTATGGGTCGTGGTGCTAAAGACATAAGGTTTATGACAAAGCTCTTTTGGTCTACTAACTGTCATGCGCTCATTGGCCAGTGCACCCCACGATTAGGATTTGATTCTTTTTAACCTTTTCTTTTTAGCCGCTTACACTGAAAACGTCTGTTGACTAAAATGTATTTTATATAGTTTGATGACCTTGAAATGGAATGGCCCATTTATAGTAATTTCCTACCTAACTTATATTTAATATAATAATGGTGATTTTTAGTATACGTACTGAATATTTGTTTATCGATACTTTTCTCTTTTTCTTTGCATGGAGAAGTTTTGGGGGTCCACGGCTTAACTCATTCATTCATATACATTAAATTCGTAAAGAAAGGAACAACAGATACAACAGATCATGTGCCTCTTGATGCTTAGCATATGATAATGTGCAAGTTTAAGCCTATATTCGTAAAGAAAGGAACAAGGCATGTTAGGCGTATAACTTCTTATTACAGTATACTTTGTGGATATCATATTTTCGGTGCAATTGCCAAAGTGATTAAGAGGTTCAAAGTAGATAGGCAAAATTGGTTCCAAATGAAATAGAGTTGGCTCACGGTCATGTTGCATTACTAGTATCTAGTTTTTTATTATTATTTTTTTTTTTTATGAGAGATAGATAGCACGCTAGTTGCTTCGTTTATTTCATTTAGAAATAAACTTAGCTAGAAATGTGAATCAACTAGAATTCGAACTTGGGTCTTGGGTACCAACCACCAAGTCCTTTGCCACTTGCTCTAAGGACGATCATGTTGCATTACTAGGATTCGAACTTAGGCCTCGGATACCGATCACCAAGCCCTTTGCCACTTGCTCTCGGGTACCAACAACCAAGCCATTTGCCACTTGCATTACTAGTATCTAGTTTTGAAAAGCATATATCATGGGCATAAAGACTGTTTTAATAGGACTTTTTTACAAAATAATTATCTAAAATTTTATAATTTGTAAAATAATTCTATCAAATTTATATTTGGCAAATCAATCCTCAAAACGCGGTGAATCATTTACCACCGCATTCATTAAAGTAGTGAAAGATTCACCGTCTTCTTCATAATATTTTGAAAAAGAGAAAAAAAAAATGAAATTGTTAAAATTGTACGTAGATTATATGAAAAATAAAAAAAGTGAGGTTGTTAGGATTGTGGGTAGAATATTAGAATTTGATTGTTCGAATTGTATGGATAAATTATTAGATTTTTTTTTGATTGTTAGGATTATATGGATATATTATTAAGAATCTCAAATTATTAAGATTATATATAATTATTACGATTGTATGGATAAATTATTAGAATCTTTTTATTTGTTAGAATTATATGGATAGATTATTAAAATTTTCAGTTTGTTAAGATTACATATGATTTGTTGAAATATTTATATGATTGATAGGATTATAGAAAAAAACAGTAGACAAGTGAAAGGCGGTGAATGATTCACCTTTTTTGTGAAAAATTAGGTAAGCGGTGAATCGTGCATCGTCTTTATGAAGACGGTGAACCATTCACCGTCTTTAAAAGATTAGTTTTTCAAATATAATTTTAGTAAAGTTATTTCGCAAATAATAAAATTTTAAAAGATTATTTTATAAAAAAGTCCGTTTTAATAAGATAATAAAACATAGAATGATTAATGACGAGTTAAGGGGCCATACACTAGAAAAGATTCCACATAATCTCCTCAAGCAGCCTTAGTGTTGAGGTAGTGCAAAAGTAATAAACCGAGTTTACTAAGAAATTCAATCACAAGCTGCGATTCCCTAAAGCAAAAAGTATTTCAGAGAGCCCGTTCAATATGTAATATCAAAGACCACCTCAACACCCATCAGAAGAGCAGTACGCCTTTACTAACAGGGGACAAAGATATCAAAGAGTTAAACGTGAAACAATTTAGCTTTATCACACGACATTCGATGTATGTGGAAATTCAAAAGCGGGTGAAGAACTCCTTTACTAGCATTTAAGAACTTAGCTACAGTCAAGACAATTGCGGAGTCATTATCGACACCTATTCCTGCTGACTACCACGCTAAGTAACTGCGTAGAATTAAGCCAAAGCTTGCATATGATGGAGATTTCCTTGCAAAGAAAACTTGGCAGCTTTTTCACAGAAGGTAAAAGCAAAAATCATTTTGTGGTCGAACATAAGGGTGCTGGAAGAGAATGCACAGTATCGCACCATGCAAAACACCAGCAACGTTGGTACGGTTTCAAAGTTAAACAGCAATTCTTGCTCTATCTTTTGCAATTCTCCGAGCAATCACCTTCCGTCCGCCTTTAGTCGACTTACTGACAAAGGCAAAGCACAACATCAGTGAAGGGTAGAACTCTCTTTGTCCTTGTATTTCCAACAGAGAGAGAGAGAAAGAGGGAGGAAAGGAAGGAGAGAGAGAGAGACCGTGCAAGGAAACCATGAGTCTGCTTCCGCTTGATATGACTAGGCTGGTAAGTTCTTTTAGGAAGCAGCTGCAGCGGCTCATTGCCCAAAGCATCATTTCCTACATGTAACAAAATCAACACTAAACTACAAAATAAAAAAAAGAAACGTACTTTAAGATGTTCATGCTTTCATGGACACAAAAAACCAAATTCAACATTTACTCTATGCCATGCATCCAAAGATTGTGCTAATTAAATAAAGTCGATAAATTAACAGAATCATTGGTTCCGGAGTAATCAATTCTCTGAACATTATGACAATTTAAGCAACAATAGATGAACTAAGTACAGGAGAACAACATTAGAAAATTTAGTGTGTAAGAGGTTAAAACAACTTCTATGGTAATCTCAAGTAAATACATCATCCTATCAGCAATATATATTTGGGCATGCTATTCTATCTGAAGGCGAGTCATTATGAGTATAAAGAACAACAACATAGAGAACATCATAACAAAAAAAGAGCCTCCTATGCACAAGTTTCCTAACCTCCAAATGAATGGAGTAATTGGCATAACAAGGAATCAATAGCTTGTCATTCGAGTTCTTCCAAGTGCGCCTCTAGTTTTTTTTCATTATGTTCTCTATCATTTCCTTGTCCATCTCTCTGAGAAGGTTATTGACACCAGTTGCCAGAAAATTTTTAAACCAAAGTGTCAAACCAATTGTGCGCATAGGAGGAAGGGGCCTTTACTAATTTAATCAGAATGATCGCCTTGAACCCATCCTTCAAATATTCAAAATTGTTGGGATCACTGCATCATAAAGAAGAAGTATCGGAGGAAAAAATAGATGTTACGACCATTTCCTGAGCCCTTTCCTATTAGATGACCTTTCGGGCAGCAACATGGTTTCGAATCCTGTCTTAGGCCCCTTTCTTTCCAAGAGGCCCCGAATTCACTTCCCACATTCACAATTTCATGACATATATTCCTGATCTAAGTACCAATATCACAAACTTTGGAAAGAGTATGGTAAATGATGCCGATGTTAGATCACGGGCAATTTCTTCGAATCAACAATGGCCTTCTGAAACCCAATACATAGTAAAAAGACAACAGTGTAATAAACTCTCTTTTTGCTCTTCTACATGCAGTAAGTACCTAACAAAGAGGGCCTAATAAATACACAAGCCAACCAAATCTAGTAAAGAATAAGTGTTCAATTAAACCATATCCACTTCTAAACCTCAAATTCATGGCGCCACATTGTAAACGATAAGATGATCATAATAGCACGAAACAAAGAGAAGCTTTTTACCGTCTTCAATGAAGAATCGAAGCGAGGGGAGGCCACAGGGGAACGAGAACTCGTCAATCAACGCCGACACTTTTAGGGTTTCCGCCGCTTCCGCTCCTCCTCTTCCCTGCTGCGGAGGTTGAAGGATCTCGAACTTGGCTAAAAATGGTTGCAACGAAGAGCTCGACGCGATCCGGGGTTGGAGAAATGAAGCGTGGTAATGCGAAGGGAAGTGAAGTGCATTGGAGAAGAAGAAGCGATTGAGGAGAGCGGCTCCCGCACTTGCTAGGGTTTTGGTCGACATCTCCCACCCACGCTCCCTGGATCGAGACCCTTAAACCCTAATTTCTATTTCACAGCAACAAGGAGCACCATTTGCGGGGACGACGACGACGAACTACGAAGATAAATTAAACCGGATGTATGCCTATATGGACCGGTCCGGTCCCCTCGGACCGCTCACGCAATAGTCTATACTAATTAATCAGAATTTTAAGGAAAAAAAGGGGAAAAAAAAAGCTTCTTTTTCCATTTTGTGATAAAATTTTTTTTGTCAAAATTAAAGTTCAAAAATTTATTTACCAAAAGAGTTAAAATTTAGAAAATTCTCATTCATTTTGTCCTAATAAGTTAGATAAATTAAAAAATAAAATCATTATTTTAGAAGATAGTATTCAATTATTGTGTAGAGGGAGGAATATCACCACCGACTATGGCCATATACCTCCTCACGGGTAATGTGATCTGAGATCACACTTAATTAAGATACATTTTTCCGCGACACTAACGAAACATTTTTCTATATATTTTTGCTCTAACACATTTTGGGCCATTACAGTTTAGAGTGTGTTTATTTTACCGAAAAATAGAGAAGAGTGAAGTGGTTTCTTTTATAAATGTTTATTGTTATTATTTGATTCACTATAATTGTATCTTAGGTCAAAACTCAAACAATCCAAAAAATCTTATTGACCATAGTTAATTACAGAAAGAAATAGTGAAAAAAAATAATAATAAAATATAAACGATAGGAAACTTTAGCTTTTATGTTATTCACTTCCTGTCAATTAAAAATCAAAACTAAAAAGATTTTATTTTCATAATTATACAAATAAATAGCAAAAAATAAACCGCTGAATTTTAATTTATCCCACGCTCAATTTCAACCTGAACTTCAACTTCGGTAAATACCAACCCCTACCCTTGTTGGTGGATCTTAATTCGGGCCTTGTTAGGCCCAAATCCGGCCCAGTACAAGCATAGTATGCAGCCCAAATACAGGGTTGCCACAAATTTGTTAAGTAACGACGATTCGGATATGAGAAGCTGTTTCCTCCGTTTGCATTCAAAAGGTGGTTCCTTTGTTCTCTCTCCTCTCTTCGACGCTTCCTCCTCCTCCCCTTTACCCCCAGATCCAACAACCAGGTAATCTCCTCTTCTTTCCTTGTGTTTTTGAATGCTATTTCGATTCCGTTTCAGTCTACGCAAATCGTTCCTTAATTTGGATCCATTTTTGCTCAACAAGTTTCGATGATCGGATCGAATTTTTTTGCTTCGAATTTAGCAAAATAACGTGCTATTTCTATAATTTTGGGAGCAATCCATTAATGCATTGAAGCTTACTGTTGATTTGCCCAAATAAAAGACCTGGTGTGTTTTTTTTTCGTACGTTTTGACATAAGATTTGTGGAAATGAAGTAAAAAAGGGCCTTTTTGTTTAGGGAAAGGGGAGCGAGATGGGAACAATGGAGGAAAAGGAAAGAACCCATCATAGGGAGACTCATGGAAGGAGCAGTGATGTTATAGAGAGCATATCGATCGATAAGGTGAAAGGCCCGAATGTGTTTGAGCGAGCCAAGGAAGAGATTGAGGCGCTCGTGGACACGATTCGTTCAAATAAGAACCATGATCATGATAATGATCATTATCCCCGCACCAAGAAAGATGGTGAGTGATCTCAAATTAAATCAAATTAAAGTTGTTTTTTTTTTAAATAAAATAAAATGAATGGAGTTCCCCTCTTGCATTTTACATATAGGCTGGATATGAGATTTTAATGTTCAAGTGTTTCCATTACATTGCTTTGGAGGATTGTGAGGAGTTTATGGCTCGTATTTGTGAAAAAATACTCTTTGTATCTCTTTGTTTCAATGAGAAGAAAAATAGGGAGAGAGAAAAAAAAAAAAAAAAGTGTTAGTACTCTGCCTCTATCGACCACTCCAATTGGTTTTTATAATGTTTAACTTATCAAAGTCGGATACAACTTATATTTATACAATTTCATCTGAATATGCTTTAGGCTGACATAGTTTTATCACTTCTTTATATGAAGCATTATATTGACGCCAACAGGTGTCGAGGAATTAATAGTAGAAGTAATTTTGTTCTTCTGCAAAATTATGCATAAACAACTTAGTTGATTTTTTGGCTTGGTTTCTGTAATCACCTATGTGATTAGTTGTGTGCTTCAGTATACTGATATATACCCTTTTCAACTTTTGAGAAATATGATAGATGATTAGAAAACTATTCTAGTTTTGAAGTTTTTTTTTTTTTTTTTTTTTGAGAGATTCTAGTTTTGAAGTTCTTTTGTCATATAATGATCTTTTTTTTCCTTTCGTACTATAACGAAGTGAAGGCTCCAAAATTACATGATAGGCTAAAATTCTAGAGAACTCAATTTGATTACTTTAATGCTTGAACATTAGAATAAGTTATGCCTTGCCTCCAAAGTTTATCTTGTGATTCTTTGGTAGAGAAAAAAGTGGAAGCACCTAATTTACATGACAAGTCGAAGGAAGAGAGCGAAGTTGACATTCACATTGTTAAAGAGAAAGTGCATAAGAGGGAGACTCATGGCAAAAGCAATGATGTCGACGAGAATACCCCTCTCAACAAAATCAAAGGTCCGAATATATTTCAGCGAGCCAAGGAAGAGATCGAGGCCATCGCAGGGACGATTCATCCAAGAACCGAACCTGATCTAAAACCTCAGGAAGAGACACAAGAAAATTTCTGGGGGTTCTTTGCAAGGTTGTTTGAGAAAATCTGCTCTCCTCATAATGCGAAGAGGGACTAATTATAAAGATTATTTGGATTGAATATTGTTTTGTCCATTTGGACTTAAAACTTCTTTCTGCAGAGCGAAATGTGTAGAAGCTTGTGTAAAGTGTGCAGTTTGTATTTTCTTAAGAATATAATTCTTTTCGTTTCGATGGAGCGGAAATACTGTCATTGTTTTTCTGATATACACCGCAAAGATTGTAGCCATAGTTATATAAACATAGGTCTTCAACTTAACCTTTTTTATCGTTTTTGTCACTTGTATGTGTTTAACTGGTCATTTTTCTTCGCCAAAATTTAATCACGATATGTGTCAAATACTTTTTCAAGTTGTGATCAGATATAGTTGTTTGGTATTCATGAAAAGATTGGATGATTTTTGGATTTGTCCACTTCGGTATATCCTCTCACAAACAATGTGAGTCCACAATTTGAAAAATCTGTTTTTTGATGGGGGGAAAAGCTTGTGACTCAGAGCACACAGGTTTTTAAAAGGAAATATTGGGGACACATAAATTACTTTCTTGCAGATTTGTGGGGAACTGCACATGATTGATTCAGTAAACATGATCCACCAATTAAAACTCTTACACACATTTGAATAACTTGTTACTGACTCTTTGGACTAACATATTATGACAACTCAGTACAGTTAATTAATCAAAGTGAACAAATTTGGCCAGGTCACTGTTTTACTAATTAATTAAGCTCATTAATTAAGCTATCATGTACCATCCAACTGCCATTTCTGTTTGGTGTACTGAGCCATCAAACTCAAAATTAAATGAAAAAAGATAGTTGTATTGGGCCATCAAATTTGAACAAGCTTATACTGGAATAATGTTTTCTGTGGCTGCGCTTGGTACGGAGATGATTAATTTATGACAAGCTAATACGTCATTAGTTTTTCCACAAAAAACCAAATCCGCATCTGTTCTTGGCTTAACTGCTTATCCTGGGATAATTAAGTTGTTAACCACTAGCTGTTCTTCGCGGAACGAACTATTCGAGAAGTTGGTTTGTTATGTTCAAGCTACTAATTATGCGCGCATACTTTTCACAAATTGATCAGTTAATTTCTAAAATGTTTGATACCAAATTACTAGTTCATGTATATGTGCAGCTACTAACCATGCAATTAATCATCTATAATCTTCTAGTAGAAGATAGTAATTGGTCACCAAAGTTTGGAGAAGCAGAAGCCAAAAAGGTAATGCACCCTAAAATGGTAAGAAATAAACGAGTTCTAAGGAGTGGGTGAAACATTTGACCGTTGAAATTAGAGGGAGTTCAAATTTGCGTGTTGAGAACTAATAGCATTTTTTCTCTTTCTTTTTCTTGTTCAAAGCTTGTGAGCATCCCTCTATATGTATATATGGTTTTGAAATCAAAAGGTCATATGTAAAGTACACATATAAAAGTTAATTAAATGTCCAACAAAGACCATGAGACCTTTAGCAAATTAAAACCTGTCGATATAAGACCAAAATTAATGTGAATAGTAATTAACTACTTGTAGAATGGACATTTGATTGGCGTTGTGGACCCGAAATCCGACGGATACGTAGCACATCTATAATTAAGAAGTTAATTAAAATTTAAAAACAAGTTTAAATGTTGTGAATAACACTGACCATAAGTCAAAATTTCTCTCTGTGAATGTATCCACGCATATGGAAACATTTAGAGAAATAAGCAAATAGTGGAAATATCTACTTCTACCGTAGCTTAAATTATTTTAACGAAGATACAAAATATTCATACATCAAAAGCTTTTTTATTTAGTCTTAATATATATATAGACTCCTAATTAAAGCTGTGGTATTATCATGGTCATTGCAATAATAGTAAGCGTTTCTAATTGCAAGATCAATACAAAAATATAATTAAAATATTAACATGGGCCATGTTCAATAGATTAGGTTCAACGCTCACACTACTTTGCATCTTCTATAATATATATATATATATATATATATATATATATAACAAATAAAGTTTCCACAAGGTATCCAAACGTCCAAATTGGTGACATTTATTTTTGATAGGGACACACAAAGTACAATCCAACTGTGTTTTCATAGTTCCCCTTTACCCCATTAATACAGCTTTAGTTCACTAATTTAGAAAATTCAATTTTTGAGGGGTTGGGTCCTGATTGTACTTTTCNGTGAAGGGTAGGCACTTCAAATAGTAAACCACTACGGCTAGAAAAGAGTTCCTCATGCTTAAGCGCTTCTCCTCCCAGCTACTTATGTATAACATGCATATATCCAACATATGCCTCTCCCTCCATATATATATATATATATATATATATATATATATATATATATATATATATATATATATATATATATATACACATGTGTATATAGTATGTTTAAGTATACGTATACGATACAGCATAGTGGTTACGCCTCCTCGATCCCCTCTGCTAATAGTAGTAAAGCATTTCATAAGTTAGTTTTAGGATGTGTTTTTGTTCTTCCAAATAAAAGAGAAAAAAAGTACTGAGCAGCATTTGCCATGATCGATCACTTAAATTTAATATATCTAAGTTTCAGATTTTTTTTTTATCTTGCAATAGCCAAAATAATTTCGTTAGATGAATAATGCATTAAAAAACTATTCTGTAGAGGCACCGTTCTATTGATATCTTGTATTAAATCAAATCTATAATCACCATCTATATCAATGTAATTTTTGATGAATATATATACACACACATAAATAGGACAAAATATTATTAAAAGTCAGAGCAGTATGTAGGGTTTTTTTAAAAAATTATTTTTTACGTGCTTTATTGATTTCGCACTCTTCTTGCATACGTTTCTCCACGTCTCCCTCTTTTCTTTGCCCAATTTAACCTCGGTGGACCGCTTAATTAATTAACAGCGACTACTAATTAGTTTAAACCAGAGTACAGCAGCCACCAAAATTGGAGATATATGAGCCCGGCCTACCACGTCATCGGTGGACCAAATACCCATCTATATTTGCTCCATCTCAGCCCTCACCATATATTATTATTATTAAAAAAATAAATAGAATTAACGATAATTTTGGTGGTCCGTAATGAGATGGTGAACGCGGTCTAGGGAATAATTCCGTCCAGCATTAATTAGGTGCCCTCACCACAAGGCAAAGAAGAGTTTTCCAGTCAACGGTCAAACAGAGCCCTTCGCACGTGCCGCTTCGTGAGGTCAACACCCCTCCACTTTGACTCCAACTCTCATCGTTCATATTAGATTACTTGGATAGTGTTTGGATTGGGTACAAGAGATAGAATAAGGGGGTTATCCCCCTTCTTGTACCCAAACAGGATTTTTGATAGTCTGATATAATCGGGTATAGGGTGAGAACAAGTGTTCCCACTCAGGGGTGGAACAAGTTGTTCCACCCCCTGGTACAAGAGAAAGAGAGAGAGAGAGAGAGATTTATTTTAAATTTAAATTTCTAAAATTTATAATTTATATTTTTAAAATTTAAATTAATAATTTTAAATTATAAATTTTAAAGTTTAAATTTTAAATTTAATATTTTTAAATTTTAAAGTTTAAATTTTAAATTTAATATTTTAAATATGATATTTTTAGTTTTCAAATTTTAAATTTGATATTTTTATCTTTCAAATTTAAATTTGGTCTTAAATTTAAAATTAGATATTTAAAATTAAAATATTGAAAATTAAAATTTTAAATATAATTTCAAAATTTATAATTTAAAAGTTAAAATTTTCAATTTAAAATTTTCAGTTTAAAAATTTAAATTCAATTATAGGAGTAATATCATTATTTTCTATTTATAACTACCAACTATTCCACCTTATACTCACATTTTTATCCAAACATAATTTTTCTAGTTTCAACTTATACGCACATTTTCATCCAAATAAAAAAAATACTCTTATTCCTACGAAAACTCATACTTGTACCTATCCCCGGTATAACTAGTTATTGCTTATATCTGAACCAAACGAAACCTTGAAGTTTATACATGATCTCTCCGGTTCAGGATTAACTATAAAAAATATAATATATAATTATATCATTTCTATATTAAGTTAATAAGATCCTATAAAATCCTGTAGGTTCTATTCCAAATTTATTTTTTTTTGTAGAAAAAGATAACAAACTATTTGTATAAATAAACTTAACTAAAAATATAAATCAATTAGATTTTAGATTTGAGATATTAATTAGATACCAACCATCAGATGAAATGGTCTCACGCTGAAGATCATTTCTGTCAAATTTTTATTCGAAAAAAACCCCCAACGAGCTTGATTACGTATATTTTTATTTCTGCAAAGTCAGAAACTAGATAACTACTCTTTTGTTCAAGATTGCGTTATAGGTTTTTTTTTTTTTTTTTTTTTTTTTAAAGTTCCAAAATGTGCATCAGCATTTATTATTTGAAGCAGAGGCCCTGGTATAATAATGGTGAGCTCCATTCAATAATGTTCATGCATGCATGCATGCTTCTAACTCAAAAGTTCAAAGAGTATTTACAGATGACACTTCAAACGATCCCGCTACTGAGTCAGCATTTCTATGTACCAATAGTAACAACTTAATGTTTCATCTTAACATGACATAATTCAAGTACAAATGCTGATTTTATAACTCAAAAGAGCGTCGTGCTAGTGCAGGCAAATTAAGTATCGCTTAACTTTCAAAAAATGATGCTTTTGACAGAATTGATTTTTGATTGCGCCAGATCAATTTATTAAATCTGATCCTCATTTTGGTAAATAAATTTAATTTGAGGCAGCTCAATGAATCTAGTATGCTGGAATGAATCTGATGCATCTTTTATAAATGTCACTTAATTTCCAGCTAAAATATATAATTTGGTCCCCCCCCCAAATGTAATAATAATAATGGACTATACATACCAGCCAACTTGAATGCTATTCAATTTGAGAAGATAAGAGAGGGCCCATGCATTGGTTGGGCATTAAAATTTGAAGCTTTTAAAAATTATTATTATTGCCTTGGGCTTTAAATTTTATAAGATTGAAGGGTGTTGGAGTCTTCTAGGTTCGGATTTTTCATTATTTGTGCGAAATGAGAATATTATTTTGACTATATTTGAACTTGATACGTCGATTTGAACTAAATAAAAGCAAAGTAATAATAATAATAATAAAACTAGAAGCACGAAAAGATTTGAATTTTTATTCTGATATCATGTTAACTAAATAATAATTATCCTAAATTGTAAGATTTGAATTTTTTTAGATGCTTAGCTGTTGGAAACGATGGTGGGTGGTTATTACAAATAGTAATAATGTGAGGAGCTCTACTGTAAAGTGGCTGTACGGATAATTTGTGTTCTCAGAAACTATATAAAAAAAAAAAATATATATATATATATATATATATATATATATATAAATATATATATTTGTGTGTGTATGTAGAGCTACTATGCTATAGCGGCTCCCTTAGGATTGAGTGGTCCAACTAGGGTTGAGTTATTTCTATTGGTTAATAATATTAATCCAATGGTTAGAAATGATCAATTGGGTTGATCTAAGGGCTAAAAAATTAAAAACGTTAATTACTTTATGCTTTCTATAGTATACTAGCTCTACTCTCTCTCTCTCTCTCTCACTCTCTCTATATAACTCTCTCTCTCTCTCAATCTCTCTATATAACTCTCTCTCTCTATATATATATAGAGAGAGAGTGAGAGAGAGAGAGAGAGAGAGAGTTGAGCTAGAATACTATCAGTAGTAAACGAGTCGTTTTACTACCGATTTGTTTTCGATGATAGAACTTCCAAATTGACGATCGGCTCTATTAAACATGATCTATACCACTTGAAGTGTTTAGAAATCAAATTTCAAATCTTTTCGACATCATTTGCCTAATGATCAAAGGGTTTCAAAATTTGTAATTTTAATGGTCGATAAGAGGCGTTTTCTCGTTTAACGGCGTAAAGATATCCAAATCAATTGAATTTTTGTTAGAAAATTCTTTAAACTATTTAAAACAAGATCTATACTCTTGATCTTGATTACAAGACTCCTATCATCATTTTTTAAAGAGTATTTATTTTCTGCAATTCATTTTTCTGTTCACTTGATGTATAAAAGAACAATATCAAAAGTGCGTGAAATTTAATTTCTAGGTAGTTTAAATGGTTTAGATCATATTTAACGGAGCCGATCGTCAATTTGAAAGCTTTATTATCGAAAACAAATCGGTAGTAAAATGACTTGTTTACTACCGGTAGTATTCTAGCTCAACTATATATATATATATATATATATATATATATATAGAGCTAGGCTCCTATACTTTCGAAAGTACAGGGGCTCCCGTACTCGTAAGTTGTTTTCGATGATGGGACGTCCGATTCAGCGATCGGTTTCGTTAGACATGATCTACGCTATTTGAACTATCTAGAAACCAAATTTCATAATTTTTTAACTTCGTTTGCTTAGTGAAATGGTAGCCTTAAAATGAACGGCTGAAAATAAAAATCATATAAAAAATAATGATAAAGTACTTAAATTTCAAATCGGAAGTATTGATCTTGCTATTGATGTTAAGTAGAATTTTCTATTAAATTTCTATGTAATTTCGATACTTCTACACCGTTGAACTTAAAAACGTGCCGCATCGGCCGTTAGAATAGTCATTTTTGGGACCTTTTGATCGCTTAGTAAATGATGTCAAAAAATTATAAAATTTAGTTTCTACATAGTTCCAATAAGATAGATTATACCTAGCGGAGCCGATCGTCGAATCGGATGTCCTATCATCAAAAACAACTTACAAGCACGAAAGGGCTGATACTTCCGAAAGTATAGTAGACGGACTATATATATATATATATATAGAGGCTAGAATATTATTAATTCNAGCGAATTCGGTGGTCTCCTCCTGCTCAGAAAAACACCAAACTAAAATCCAAGCTCTTATTTATTATTATCTGTCCCGTGCTGCAGTTAAAATATAATAAAATTCAACCCAATTTGGAGACTTTTGTGACTGCTATTAAACAGTGATTGTGACCTCTTTCCTCGAAAAAACGCATCTCTCTCTTTCTCTCTCTAAAACCTCTTTTTTAAGAGAGAGAGAGAGAGAGAGAGAGAGGAGAGATGTAAGAGATGATGTAAGGGGGAGAGAGACTAAGAAAGAAGAACCTAAAATCATTTGAATAATTCAAAGGAACACAACTTGCATGGAGACCCCCCTCAATCATAGGCTTTTTTTAAAAAAAATTAATAACATCTCCATCAAATTGCTCCCAACTTTATTATTTTAAGAATTAACAAAGTGTTAATTTAATTTATAGATAATTTTAGTCAATTTAATTAGAAGTTTTTACTTAATTCACTGAGGCGCGGTTCCATCCAACCCAGTAAGTTTACTCCTCCTTCCTTACTCATATTTAGCAAAATTCTCATTTAATTAAACTTAAAGAGTGTCTTAATAAATAAAATAGAAGCCGAGGGGCCACGCTTTGAAAGATCTATAGTTGAGGGGGCTCTCTGTAAATTTTCTACAAACTAGCGTTCCATTTCAACTGGTCAACTGATAAAACTCTCCCCTTTTTTTTTTTTAATAAAAAACAAACAAACAAACAAACAAATAACTATCTTTTTTTTATTCAAATTCCATCAAAACGCATATCATATTTGAATCGAACACACGCTTTTGAGGGGGCTCGGAGTCGCCATTCTCCTTTTTACTGAATCCCTGTTTTCGTATTTCCAAGCGTACGCGACGTGCGGAAAGGTCGCCCTTTTGTCCTTGCGTTGGACCCCACACCTCTCGGATTTGAAGGCTATATAAATGCGAAGTGGTCTCCCTGATGGTTGTGCAAGCGTTAAAAGGGAATTTTTAGTGTTCAAAGCGAGAAAAAAGGGGGATTTTTTAAGGCATTTTGAAGCATTTCTCTGTGTTTTACCAGTTGGGTTTCTTCCTCTGCTCGATTTGGTGAGCCTCTTCTCCTTCACCCTTCGTAATCTCACTCTCTTCGGGTTTTGTTACTTTGGTTTGTTTCTCATTGGATTTGTTGTTTCTGGTGTCATTAGTATGTAGTAGATGCGTTTACTGATGTAAAGTTTGCATCTTGGATGTGTTTTGGGTGGTTTCCCTTTCTTTTCCCCCTTTTTCCCCTCCTTTTTGGGGATTAAGACTTGTTTTATATGGTGCTCAACTGCTGCATCTTTCAAAGTTTTCTCAAACAAATTGAAGCCCAAAGATGCAGATTTTCAATTTGGGCAAAAACTGAAAGGGTCTCTTTTACTTCCACTTCCATATGTATCTAATAAGACTACTTATGTTTAAGAAGTACTGTAAATTGGAAGTTTGAGGGTGTCTAGGAAGCGACTTTGATTGGAAAATTAAAACTTGTTTGTGTTTTAGGATCCTTCTTGTTCAGAATACATTACCAACTTCCATACAGAGCTTGGTTATTAAGTTCTATTTGCTAATTTTTCATCAAAGCTTTTGCACTGTAATTGCTTTAATTGTATGAATTTAGATTCTAAAGTATTTAAAAAATTAGGAGGTATGAGGTCTAGTTCTCTGCGGCTTTTCTCTTTTTCCTCACAACCTATTCCTTGTCGATGGATCGAAAAGCTCAATTTTTTTTTTGTTTTTTCTATCTGTTTTGATTTCAGTTTGCAGGCTAATTCTTCTTCACTTTATGGGTTTGTCCCTCTCCTTATTTTCATGGGCTTGGGTTGAAGTCATGAGAAACAAAATCTTTGGCTTAACAGAAGTTGAAGCTGTTCTTCGGAGATCTCTCAGCTCCCGCGAGAAAGATGTAAAGTTGACCTTAAGATCACTTAGCTTCAAGAAGAGCGATTTATCGAATATGCTTAGCCCTAATAGGAAGGACCTCGGTACAAAATCGGGATCGCCGAGTTCCAAAATAAGCGATCCATCGCAAAACATGGCGGACGGTGGGTCTGAAAATCCAGTCATGGTTAGGTCATTGAGCTTCAAAAGCTGGGAGTCGGAAGCGGCCCCTAACCCTGAAACGAGAAGTTCATCCATTAATCAAGCCACAGAGATTCAGCCGCTTCGTTTAAAAAGTTCGGAAAATATCGCAATAGTGCCCGAGGTTGTGTTCTCTTCTCCGAGGCCTCGGTGTGAGCTCGATGCAGCAGCCACAAAGCTTCAGAAAGTCTATAAGAGTTATCGGACCAGAAGAAATTTGGCAGATTGCGCGGTTGTGGTGGAGGAACTCTGGTTTGTCTCTCAATCTTTCATCATCACAATCCTCTATTTTCTCTCTCTTTTTTTTTTAATGTGCTTCATTTGACTAATTGAATTTCTTTTCCGTTACTGCTTTAGGTGGAAGGCTCTTGATTTTGCTTCTCTTAAGCATAGTTCCGTATCGTTCTTTAACGTCGAGAAACCAGAGTCGGCAGTTTCTCGATGGGCTCGCGCCCGAACAAGGGTGGCCAAGGTACACCACTTACACCTCTCTCTTTTTCAATTTTTGATGTTTTAATGTAGTTTTACTCTTTACCGCCACTAAATTCGATCTCTGAGTCAGTAATTAATATTTATTTCCATCTTTTACAGGTCGGTAAAGGTTTGTCTAAAGATGAGAAAGCTCAAAAACTAGCACTTCAACACTGGCTTGAAGCTGTAAGTTTGTGTCTCCCTCGAAAGTTTTGTTACGTCCCACAAGCAAAATTATTAGAAAAACAATGGTTATATTAAGTTTATCAGAAGATTCAATAATGATATTTATCGTCTTTTCTCTTTGTTGCTATATGCAGATTGATCCGCGACATCGCTACGGGCACAATTTACATTTGTATTACGATATCTGGTTTGATAGCGAGAGCACCCAGCCGTTCTTCTTCTGGTAAATAATAAGACCCGAAAGTCGTGTCTCTCTCCTTATCTTTTGAAAAATGTTAGGCATTGAATCTTAACTTCTTGTACAAATTTTGTTCTTTCCTCTTTAAGGTTGGATGTCGGAGACGGTAGAGAGATAAATCTCGAGAAGTGCCCGAGAAGCAAGCTACAACAGCAATTGATCAAATATCTTGGACCGGTAAGCATATTATTTTTGAATTCACCGCCTTGTTGATTTACTTAATAATTTTGCAGTATCTAAGGAAAAAAGAATTCAAGTAATTCTAACAAAATATGAGTAGTACTTAACTGATTTTTTTTTTTTTTTTCCTTCTTACTTTCAATGTAGAATGAGAGGGAGGCGTACGAAGTAATTGTGGAAGACGGTAAACTCGTCTATAAACAAACAGAAGTTCCTGTGAACACTACCGAAGGTTCTAAGTGGATATTTGTTTTGAGCACAACGCGGACGTTATATGTGGGGCAGGTGAATATCTAAAACCAACTTTTTCCCTTAATTTGTGGAACATTCATTGTGTTTAGAATGAGTTAAACTTATTTTTTTGTTGTGCTTTATCTATTGGGCAGAAAATGAAAGGCACATTTCAGCACTCTAGCTTTTTGGCCGGAGGCGCAACAACAGCAGCTGGGAGATTGGTGGCTAAAGAAGGGATTCTCAAGGTACATATTTTTGCAACACTTGAGATAACACGAATTTTCTAGGGTTTACGATGGGAAACTGTATCGCGACTTATTGTTTTCTTCTGATCCGTAAGTAACAAAGAGTAGCACTTCTCTAACGCCGCTCTGTTGCTTAACTTTCCAGGCTATATGGCCATACAGCGGTCATTACCTCCCAACTGAAGAGAATTTCAAGGAGTTCATTAGCTTCCTTTCGGATAACAATGTGGACCTCAGCAATGTTAAGGTAAATTTACTGTTACATACACTTTTTTTTGGGGGGGAAGGGTTACAAATTATAGGAAGCTTAATGTTACTTCAAATCTGGCCTGCAAGGCCGATATATCTCGAGCAACAGGAAAATCATTAATCATTAGTCTAAATGATTACCTGTCTACGTACTTCTAATTGTCGATTAATTAGGTAGTAGAACCTCCGTAACCGAAGTTTTCGACATTTTTTTCAGCGGTGCTCCGTCGACGATGATGAATTCCCGTCATTCAAGAAGAACGACAGTGAGCCATCATTAACTGAAGGAGAAAAGATAGTCGATGTGGTGAAGGCTGCAGCCAAAATCGAGATCGCAGAAACGAAAGCACCTGCAGAAGACTCCATCATTGATCAAGACAGTGTCGAATCTACAGAAACAGCACCGGAACCCACAAGACGATTGTCATTCAAGTGGTCTACCGGGATCGGCGCACGTATCGGGTGCGTGCGCGATTACCCGCCGGACCTCCAAAGCAAAGCCCTCGAACAAGTCAATTTGTCGCCGAGGGTCGTCCCTTCGCCAAATGGGAACAAATTTCCAATCCCATCTCCGCGCCCTAGCCCGAAAGTTAGACTGTCGCCGAGGCTGCAGTACATGGGCATTCCAAGTCCAACTGTCTCTCTCACTCTTCCCATGAGCAAAAGGAAGTGAGTTTGAGGGCATTCCGGGCATTTCTCTTGCCAATTTTGACTAATTATTCTCCTAATAGTTGATGAAGATGGGGTTGGGGGGGAGCAAGGAAAATAACTTGCTACCTACTGTGCTGGGGTTTTTTTGGTTTTGATTCATTCTTGTTTCTTGATTTCATTAGTTGGTACGTTGAATCATTCTTTTCTTAGTTTGTTCTTTGCTTCGTGTACTTGTACCACCCTTTTCTCTTATTCTTTGTCATGTAGAGAAATTTTATTAATGAAAGAAACGGAGCTAAGTTGCTTCTTTTTGTTCTGATATCATCTTTTGATTTATACATGGGATGGATTTGCATCCAACCACCTACTATTTCGCATATTCGACTCTAATTGGTGTTGTTTTGAGAACACTACACTTAACGTTGGCGAATATTAATCACCGGATGTAGAACACTTGAAAGCAAAAAAATTGAATAGTATTGTACAATGATGGTGTGTCGTTGGTTGCTTGTTTATTTGTTTAACGAGCTAGTTTTGACTTAAAAGAGGTGATCTAATTACACGCGTAACATACTAAATTTGACCGCGGACATTGACCGAGAAAGACCAACTCCACATTTGACGGTAAACAGACCTTTGTTAGTTACAAGACTTTTTGTAGACTTTAGCACCTTTTTAACCCCAAGTTAAACGGATAAATTTTTGTATTCTTCGGCTTAGGAACACGGAGGCCTCTCGATAGCACACAAGAATGCAAATTTATGATGGCTTACAAGTTACAAATAAATTGATACTCTCCCAGTCTGAATCACTAAATTTTGCTGCGAGTACAAAAGGGACAGTTCCAGAAAACTGACCATATCGCAAGAAGAAACTGGAAAAAAGCAAACACGTTTTGATGTCTGGGAGAAATAATCTTTGCTCAATCCTGATCCTCTTGTCACTGTGGTTGCTCGATTCAAGGATACAAGAATAAAAGCTTCGCCAGAAAAGACAAAATTTAAAATTTTACAACAACGGCTCGGCTGATGTCCTGACAATGTTTGTAAATTAAGCACTGGAGGAAGCTGCTTGCAAGTCGTGCACCACCTCCGACGGTTGAAAGTAGTCCTGCAGAGCCAACATCTTAATCGAACTCTGCTTCAAGCTCCTAATGGCTTCCACAGTAGCTAATGCTCCCGCGACCGTTGTTATAATAGGTATTTTATAAGCCAAAGCCATTCTCCGAAGTTGCCGTCCATCTATTGAATCCAAAGCATCACCCGAACTTGTTATCACCATCACTTGTATCTCACCATTCGCTAACATATCACCAGCATGGGGACGCCCCTCGTGCATTTTAAGTACGGGCTGAACCTCTATACCCTCCAGCTGAAGCACTCTTGCAGTTCCAGATGTCGCGACTATGTCGAACCCGAGTTCTCGAAAGCCACGAGCAATGGAAGCGAGATGCGGTTTGGTCAAGTCATTGAGGCTTAAAAAGACAGTACCACTAACAGGGAGCTTCTGCCCGGCGGCGATCTGTGCTTTTGCAAACGCCAGAGGGAACTCAAAGTCAATACCCATGACTTCCCCGGTGCTCCTCATCTCCGGCCCGAGGAGCACATCGCATCCTTGGAACTTCTCGAACGGAAGTACGGCCTCTTTTACTGAGACATGCTTGGGAACAATCTCCCTCGTGAACCCTAGTTCTTGCAAGCTCTTTCCCGACATGACAAGCGAGGCATATTTTGCTAATGGGTGGCCGATCGCTTTCGAAACAAAAGGGACGGTGCGCGATGCACGTGGATTAGCCTCAAGAAGGTATACGTCGCCAGAAGCCATGATTGCATATTGGCAGTTCATAAGCCCACATACATTTAGTCTTTCGGCTAGCTTTGTAGTCCATGATCGGATTATATCCAAGCATTTCGGTGATACAGTTTTCGTGGGGAGAGAACAAGCTGAGTCACCAGAATGTACGCCGGCCTGCTCAATGTGCTCCATAATTCCACCAATCACCACCATCCCATTGGAGTCTGCCAATGCATCAACATCAATTTCAATCGCATCGCTGAGATACTTGTCAACCAAAACTGGACGGTCAGGATCGACTTCGACAGCAGTTTCAAGATACGTTATGAGTTTATCATCACTGTAAACAATTTCCATAGCGCGTCCACCTAATACATAAGAAGGGCGCACCACAACCGGGTATCCAATTTCGGAAGCAATTTGTATGGCATCTGATTCACTTTTCGCTATGCCTCCCTTAGGTTGCTCAATTTTGAGTTCATTCAGAATTGCATTAAATCTTTCTCTGTCTTCAGCAGCATCGATAGAATCAGGTGATGTTCCCCATACTTGAACGAGGCCTATTCCATTTGCAGGGACCAATTTTTGTTCTTCTAAATAGCGTTGTAAAGGAAGAGCGAGCTTTAGAGGAGTTTGTCCACCAAATTGCACAATTATGCCATTAGGACGCTCCAAATCAATGACGTTTAGTACATCCTCAACTGTTAAAGGTTCAAAATATAAACGGTCGCTGGTATCATAATCAGTGGAAACCGTCTCTGGATTCGAGTTCATCATGATTGCCTCGTACCCATCCTAACAACAAATGTAAAACAGTAAGAAGCCAGCCAGCCAATATTTATAAGCGTGATCACACACACACACACACACACACACACACACACACACACACACATAAATATAGTGAGGGTTAAGCTAGAATGCTATTAGTAGCAAATGAACTACGTTGCCACCCATTTGTTTTCAGTGATAGAGCCTTCAAATCAAACGATCGGCACCGTTGAACATGTGATCTATATCACTAAACCATAAAACATGCATTCGTTAGTTGTTACATTACCTAGATAGCAGATTTTACTATACGTCGCTGAACTTTAACAATCTTAAGTTTGGTACCCAATTTTAGTGTACGTTAGATTAAAGTACCTTTATCAGAACTTAACAGCAATTTTTTCTTTGACGGCATATTCTGTGACCTAACAGTATATGCTGTCTTTGATGGTAACTGTTAAGTTACACCAGAACTTGATGGAATTCCCTGAAACCATAAGTAATGAAAAGTCTGGCAATAAAATCAAAATTCTTGAAGTCCTGTTTTCTCTTTCAAAATCTTTAGTTAAGACAAGATCTGTATGTTTTTACCAATGAAAAGAGAAACAGTGAAGGCCGCACAAAATGACAACTGCCTAATCTTAATAGCAAACAAACCTGTCGAAGAGCAAATGAAGCATGGCAACAGCAGTAGTCAAACTCAATTCCCTGGCCAATTCTGTTAGGTCCACCACCCAATATCAACACCTTCTTCTTTTCGGTCGGAGCTGATTCACATTCAAACTCATAAGAAGAGTACATGTAGGGAGTGTTGGCCTCAAATTCCGCAGCACATGTATCAACCCGCTTGTATGCTGGAATCACACCTAGTTCCAACCGCCTCGACCTAACCTGATTCTCACTAGAACGAGTTGCATAACCAATCTGTTTATCACTGAAACCCCTCCTCTTCACCTCATAAAAATCACCTTTTGATAGCTCGTTTAAACTCCTTGTCAACAGAAACTGTTCTACATCTACAAGCTCTTTGAGCTCCGTGAGAAACCATTTGTCAATATAGCTGAGCTCGTGAATCTCCTCTACCTTCATTCCCTTCTTAAGTGCTGCGTAAATTGCATGAATTCGATCGGGATTTGGAACGCGGAGGCTGTACTTCAATTGTTCCCAGTCCCAGTCGAGTTCCTTGACCGGCCCACAGCCCCAGCCTGCATAGCCCAACTCTAAAGATCGAACAGCTTTTTGAAAGGACTCCTGGAAAGTTCGGCCCAAAGCCATTGCTTCACCGACTGATTTCATCTGGGTAGTTAATATTGGCTGGGAGCCAGGAAATTTCTCAAAAGCAAAGCGTGGAATCTGCATCAGAGATATAAAGAGCATTAAAAAATTGATACAGAAAACAAAAAAAAATGTGGCAAATAAAGATGTACGAACAGGCTTATACAGGCAGTTCAATCAAGGTACAATGGTTCAAACTACAATTAGATACTCAAATACATTAGTAGCATGACTGTGCCAAAATCCAAAGAAGAAGAGATCGGTAGAACTGAACATCACAAGTATCTAATCTAAAACGAACTCTGCCACAAGCCTAAAAAAGGTGAAGTCCAGAATATTGCCGCATGAATATACCATGTATATCTAAGAACATAGAATATGGAAAGAAGTGATTGCAGGACAATAAAAAATTTCTTCCCCAAACCCTGAATAAGTTCTAGAAAAGCCCTGCTTTTCCTATAAATTTTGAAAACTCAGCCGTAGGCTCCGCACTTGGAAGTATAATAAGCAAGCCTACAGGAACCAATCATATTGCATGAGATGCCAATGATACCAACCTTACGTCTTCCATTTCCAGCACTTTTGAAACAAACAGAAAATAATAAAGGCACACTCGACAGCACTAAGTATTCAAACAAAAGTGTTCCTATAAAAGAAATCAGACACCTATCTATAGGAAGAGGAGATGCTAAGAACTAAGAAAGGGGACAAAAAGATCATACCTTGGTGACCACATAGTCAATGGACGGCTCGAAACTCGCAGGAGTCTTCTTCGTAATATCGTTCGGAATCTGATCGAGTGTGTATCCCACCGAAAGCTTTGCCGCCATTTTGGCGATGGGGAATCCCGTAGCCTTCGATGCGAGAGCCGACGATCTCGAAACCCGGGGGTTCATCTCTATGACCATCACCTCCCCGTCGGCCGGATTCACCGCAAACTGCACGTTGGACCCGCCGCACTCCACTCCGATCTCCCTTATGATAGCCACAGAGTAATCCCTGAGCCTCTGGTACTCCTTGTCGGTGAGGGTCTGCGCGGGAGCGACGGTGATTGAATCCCCTGTGTGGACGCCCATGGCGTCGATGTTCTCGATGGAGCAGATGATGACGACGTTGTCGGCGAGGTCGCGCATGACCTCGAGCTCGTACTCCTTCCACCCGAGGAGGGACTTTTCGACGAGCACCTGGGTGGTGAGGCTGGCGGCGAGGCCGGCGCGGCAGATGGCCTCGAACTCGTCGCGGTTGTAGGCGATGCCGCCGCCAGTGCCGCCGAGGGTGAACGCGGGGCGGACGATGAGTGGGAAGCCGCCGATGCCGTCGGCGATGGCGAAGCACTCCTCGAGGGTGGTGCCGATGCCGGAGGGCGGGGTCTTGAGGCCGATGCGGTCCATGGCGCGCTTGAAGAGGTCGCGGTCCTCGGCGGCGCGGATGGCCGGGAGGGAGGCGCCGATGAGGCGGACGCCGTGGCGGTCGAGGGCGCCGGAGTCGGAGAGGGCGACGGCGAGGTTGAGGGCGGTTTGGCCGCCCATGGTGGGGAGGAGGGCGTCGGGGCGCTCCTCGGCGATGACCTGCTCGACGAGGTCGGGGGTCATGGGGCCGACGTAGGTACGGTGGGCGAGGTCGGGGTCGGTCATGATGGTGGCGGGGTTGGAGTTGACAAGCACCACCTCGTAGCCCTCGTCGCGGAGGGCCTTGCACGCCTGGGTCCCCGAGTAGTCGAACTCGCACGCTTGCCCGATCACGATCGGTCCCGCGCCCAGGATCATGATCTTCCTAATGTCCGTGCGCTTCCCCCCGCGCCGCGGAGCCTCCGTACCATCCTCGGAAGCCGACGAAGCCCTAACCCTAGATTGGGAGGAGGAGGCGCGGAGGTGGGGGAGGCGGGAGCGGAGCTTGGCGGCGGCGGAGGGGCGGAGGAGGGCTACAGAGCAAGGGGAGGGCGAGAGGAGGCGATGTTGCTTGAGCGGGAGGAGGGAGGAGGGAGGTGACCGGATCCGAGTGTGGTTGGGGAGCGCCATGGATGGAGAAGGGAAGCGTAGTCGTCGTCTTCTTCCTCTTCCTCGCTCGTGCCTCGTCTCCGGGTGCGCTTTTACTGCTCAGAGAGGAGAGGAGAGGTGTAGGGTTTTTTTGGGACTTAAAAAAGGATGCAGAGAGTGGACGGTTCAGATTTGCGGTGCGATTCTGATGTGGCCTTTTTGATCCTCGATTATGCCGAACCCTGTCCCCCGTAGTCCTACTGATCCAATTGCCTGGGGTGCGTGCAATGCAGAACAGCTAATCCAACCGTCCATCTTTAATGTCATAATGATTGCTATAATAACATATGGCGTTTCAACGGTTGAGATCCACTTCTCTTTTTAATAATTGGTTCGATCAATCATTATCTACTTTGGCACGTCAAGCATCCAAAATTAAATTGGAAAGGATAATTGAAAGGGATTAAATAAGATTACGATTTGATAAATATAATTCAATTCGGATTGGATTATAAATTTTTTTATTAGAATAAATTACTTAAATTTTAAAGTGAATTTATTTGTCCAATTTTTGTCTCTTAAAAGTTGCTTTATATATATATATATATATATATATATATATATATATATATATATAATTAAACTTGTATGTTGAAGTATAAATTTAAATTCACAATTGAATTCAACCTTAAACTAGAAAAGTAAAATTGCAAATTCAAATTGTGCTTTTTAAAATAAATTTCTTAAAAATTTGACTTAGATTTTGAACAAGTTTCACCATGGGATTGGGTGATGGGTGATGGATCTGCTAAGTCTAATCCCAGGGTATTAGCTAATCCCGTGGTGAGGGGATTGTTCCCCTAGACCGGACTAATTTTAATCCAATCCCGTACAAATTCGATGCTCCAAAAACGCTCTTAGTAGTAGCTTAGCAAATGCTGAGCTCATTCAATTCTACGAGATTGAAGGTTTGTTTTACTAAATGAACCGATCGTAATCTATCAAATCAAATAATATAATTTATTTGAAGAGAAAGATAGTATATTATTCGTTTTATTTATATTTTAAAAATATAAATTCAGCTAAAAATGTAAAGTAATTAGATTTCGAATTTAAAATCTATCACTCTTTTGTCACTAGCCAGAAGAACCCACTGTGCTCCTGGACTTTTCAAAAGCTTGTTGAACTGGCCAACTCGAGCTCCGCAATTTTTGCACGCCTATTTTGGTGTGGTGGTGGGGGGAGTAAGATTATAAGTAGATAAAAAAAATGAAATCACAACCTCAAAACAGTAAAACCGAATTTACCTCCTCAGTTCCTTCCCCCTCTGTTTCGGATCCTCCTCCTCCTCCTCGTAGCCTGCAAAAACAGAGGATTTAGATTTAGAACACACGTTGTTGATCAAACGAGTTTAAGGAAGAGAGAGAGAGCGAGAGAGAGAGAGCGAGAGAGAGAGAGAGAGAGGATACAGTGAGAGTTTGAGGGAAAGGAAAATCCCATGGGAAGAAGCTACCCTGGTTCCAACGCGAAGCTCCTCCTCCGCATCGACTCATCAATGGCTCCTCCGTTGCTCCCCTTCGCATGGATCGTCGGCATCCTCCTCGCCCTCTGCGTCACCCACCATCGGAAACCCTCGAAGCCGCACCCCCAATCCCCGCCGCCCGATCCATCGCGATCGAGCACCTCCACGGAGAGGCGATCCCCGCCGCCGGGTCCCCCGGAGCGCGACGCTGCCCAACCCCGCGAGTCCCCGGTGGGGGCGCGGAGGAGTTGGGGGAGGAGGGGGCTGTCGCTGAGCGCGAGCGCGAGCGCGAGGGCGAGGGTGCCGGAGAGGATCGCGGCGAGGATGAGGGCGCGGAGGAGGGAGAGGAAGGAGAGGTCGGCGGAGGAGTCGATATGGATGAAGACGATAATACTCGGGGAGAGGTGTAGGGTCCCCAGCGACGACGAGAGCGAGAACGAGAACGGTGGTGGAGGCTTAAACGGGCGGAGGCCGAGGCATTATCGGCCCCGGACGCCCCGCTCGGTGCCGGTTTCGCGCACCAGCTCCTTTTTGGACTTGGACGATGCCGCTTCTTCACCTGCATTCGGCGCTGCACATTAGAACCGTTGCCGACTTCAACTGTAGCAGTACCTGATTTCGGCATCTCCAAGCAGAAATTTTTTTATTTTATTTTATTTTATTTTTTAATGTTTTCCGGTCCCTGTGTAGAGTTTTACCCTTCTATTTGTTTTGAGGCACTTTCCAGGACTTATATTTTTTTTTAGTACAACCATATAATCATTTGTTTAAAAAAATATATAGTTTTAAAGTATACGAGCTCCCCTTTTCGAAGTTGAAGCAAACTAATTCAGATTTTTCACGATTGTAACTGTCGAAAACAAATCACATTAACAAACTAGAAAGCAAGCTCGCTTAGACACAAATCTCACGTATGTGAAAACACATAATCTCGCATGTAAGAGAGAGAGGGGAAGATTTGGCGCAACCGCCAGAGTGCCATGGCACGAAATAGAATGAACATACCAAGTTCCGACGAGGCAGCTTCAGTTTAAAACTTTTTTGCTTTTATGCAGGTAAAAAGATATTAGGACGAATCTCGAGTAAACATGATAATACAGCAGAATATTCACAAGAAGATCCACATCAATCGATCATGCACGCATCGATTGCACCGTTACGAAGTAACAGCCATCAGAATTTAATCGCACAAACTAACAGATGCAAAACCCACACTGGTTTCAAACAGTCGGTTGCTTCTTAAAGATAAACATCCCGATACAAATGTGGACTGGTAAACAATATCCAACAAAATATAATCAAATTACAGGGCCTTCTTTCACGAGGATAAGGAGCCATAACGACTAACCAGTACAACAATGTACAAAAGGCCTTACCACAGCGACGGCAAAGTTGCCAATTTCCAGCTCCTCAGACCCAGATTCCCCCACTTATTGTCTCGAGGCGAACTCAAGAACTCAGCACCCTCCTAATTACAGCTTTTAAACATTGCGATGATCTAACATATAATTGCAACCGATTGTTCGGTAACGCTAGTAGTGAATCCGATCGTCCTTGTCAAAACTAAGGCTTTCGATGCCCTTGAGAGTTGACTCATAGTTCTTGGTGTTAGAAGATGGGTGCCTGCCAGAAGAAGAGTGCTTGGGTTCAGCTGAGCCGATTGGAGAGCTTCTCTGAGGAGCCGAAGTCGACAGCTTAGCAAACTCTGTGTCTCGGCTGCTAGAAACAGCAGCTCGCCTTGAAGAGCCGCCTGAGCGCCCCAAAAAAGTCGAACTGGACAACTACACGGTATTAAGCTTTGAGGGTCAGGAATTAAACATGGCAATCACTTAGCTGAGGGATGCAATTACGGATAAATCACTGCATATATCTGGAATATTTGACTTCACTTGGATAACAAATTTATCTGAAATATGCAGAGACAGCTTTCTATTTTCGAGCTTCAAAATATCTCAATGTTTACGTCTCGCTTCAGCCTCACAATTGCATGTTTCTCTACGTTCATGTATATGGTTCTAGCAGAACACTTCCATGATCTAACCGCAGATTACAACCACAGAAAGCAACAAAGAGATACTGAAATTTAAACGAAAGTCTCACCACAGCATCTTTAGAAGCAGGTTGTTCATTTGCCACAGGAGATTTCTGCTTTGACAAACTGCCTGCAGTTACAGCTGGAAGTGGGGCCCGTCGTCGGGAAGGATCCATTGCTCCCGACCAACCGCCTTTCCTTCCTTCCTCACCGCCTAAAAAGTTTACTAAAAACTTCAAACCAGCCCTTAAAAGAATCTATTCAAGTTGACATACAAAACAGGACAGGAATATCTTCAAACAAAAGACCATAAACTCCTAACATATATTTAAACAATATCGATAAGAATAAGAAACTTATGCACTTAATAACAAACAAATGAAGAACCCATACTACCGTGTTTGAAAATCATGATGTAGCGAGTTAGTCATAATTTATCACAAAAAAAAAAAAAACAATGGTACCTGATTGTCTATCATCCACAGCTGGGGCCAAGCCAGAGCTTTGTCCAGCACCTTGACCCTAAATAGCAGGTGATAAGCAATTTATTCAAGTAAAAAGGAAAATAACAAAAATTGACTGTGCATGTTACTAACAGGAGTTCGTGGAGGAGCACTAGAAATCTGTGATTGCTGATACTTCAAAATAGTCCAATCAAACACATAATCAAACTGGAATCCTATAAAATAAATGAAAAGCAATGTTACCCTTATTACCATCAATTTTCTGCATGGACTGATGATCATAGAAATCAGATCAGCTGAAGAAATCAACATTCTTAAATATTTTCAAGTGAAATTACGGAAAGCAAACTAACCCTCGCGGATAAAAAGGTCTCGAAACAATCTCTTGAGGTATGAATAATCTGGCTTATCATCAAAACGCAGAGAACGGCAATAATGGAAGTAAGACGCAAATTCACTAGGGTAACCACGACACAAAGCCTGAAAGTTAAGAGAAAATGAAAAAAACAATCGTTACTAGCCAGAAGAGGAAAATAACATAAGAGCTTCCAACTCCACAAGTAGATAAGCTTTCCACCTCAATTGATGTGGCTACTTTTCTTTCACTGATTTTTTCATACTTCTGTTTCTTGGTCCCAGCTTTTAGACCCTGCCATGGAAGGCTGATAAAAAATGGAAGCATAGTTTAGCGTTCACATTTCTAATATATAAATTGATAGGAAAGTTGAGTAATACAACTGACCTTCCCCTTAAGAAATACATTAGTACATATCCAAGAGATTCCAAATCATCCCTCCTGCTTTGTTCTTAGCACCCAAACAAACCAAGTCAAAAATAGATAAAAGAGAGAATAAAAGACAGATAAGCTAAAAAACATCAATCATTAGCCAAATAATAATCCTGATTAGAAGTAAAGACATTTTAGACTGGCAGTTTTTAAGCCTGAAAAGGTCGACAATAATGGAGAAAAGATATTCGCTTTACCAATGCCAAGATGAGTGTTCACACTAGCATATCTTGCTGTGCCAGTCAAATTTTTGTTCTCTCTGCATATCAAAAGAAAATAAAAATGTAAAATCCTGAAGGACTTCAAATAAGCTGTTAACAAGCATTTCTTAGAAAAGAATTTGAAAATCTAATGCTAACATTAAAATCCCAGTGCTGTGTATCATTAAACAACAACATATAGCTAGGCAATTTAGAGCCTCACATAACTATTTCTGATAATAAGATTGCGCAAAATTAATACAACTAAAATCAACTTAAGCTACACATTCTCTAAAAGAAGCTAAAAGAAGTGACCCAAAGACATTAATTATCCAAGTTACTTCGTGCTACAATCTATGCCGTGCTTGGGCTTAAAGCTGCAACAACTGTGATATAAACAATACAAATATGGGCAGCATGCGATTGTTTATCCTTTAAACACATGCAAGACGACAATAATTATGTTACCTGTAAGGAATGTGCTGGTGGGTCGTAGTATCTCTATACTTCTTGGCAAGACCAAAATCAATAATATAGACCTAACAGATCAATAGCAACAGAAAAGCATAGGATAAACTTAATTTTAGATGAATGCTCCCCAAAATAATAATAATAATAATAATAATAATAATGACAAACCTGATTTGCACGCCTTCCAAGACCCATAAGAAAATTATCTGGCTTAATGTCTCGATGCAGAAAAGACTTGGAATGGACAAATTCAATCCGGTTAATCTAAGAAGGAAAAAAAAGACAGATTAGATAAATTACGAAGTAATAGCATGCTGACCAAGAACAGGTCATGATCAGGTGGTATCTTGACATACTGCTCCAAATGCCTGCTCTAACTAATGGATACTGAAAAAAGTTGAAATGTAATCTAAACCAAACAAATTACAAATAATGGCATACCATTTGATCGGCAAGCATTAGAACAGTCTTTAAAGACAGCTTTCTGCTGCAAAAGTTGAATAGATCTTCCAGACTTGGTCCTAATAAATCCATCACCAGAACATTATAGTCACCCTCAACACCAAACCACCTCACGTTCGGTATTCCAGCTGCAAAGATCAGAATACAATAGGTAATGCTTCCAAAAACATATTTCGATTGGTGTGACATGAAAAATAATACAGGAAATCCCATTACTTCCTCCTTGCAGAATCCTGTAGAGCTTTGCTTCATACAGCAACTGTGGATGCTTTGTCTTCACATTTTCCTGCAAAGAAGGAGAAACATAAAAACCGTTGTTCTGAACAAACAAAAGGTTGATATAATGTGTTATCAGATTGTAAAGGATAAGAGAGACGCCATAACTTCTCACTGATTTCCAGACATTGCATGTCTTATCAGGTCATAGATACATATTATGCGTGTTTTCAAAAAAAAAAAAAAAGTTATGAAACAACATGATATTTTGATATCTCCGAAACAAGGAGAAGTGCACTAGACCAAGGAAATAAGTCCAGCCATCTATCATATTGTAGAATATTTTTACAAATATATAATCTATGTCAATTTTTTATGGTGCACCTTATAAGCATGAAATTCAATATTAAATTGTAAGGAAAATAAAGTAGACAATGTCATAACACTAACACAGATTAAACTAATTAGTCAAATGCAGCAAGCACCTAAACTAGTTACTAATCACAATTTTAATATATTTTTTCACCATCAAAAAGTAAAATTGCCAAACTGAACAGAAAGCTCAATAAGATCCAGCAAAGCTACTTAACAGGACGTAGTAGCTAGGTTATTGGTGAAAGAAAGCTCTGGAGCTTCGCTACAGTGGGAAGCTGAAATGATCAAACTGTTGAACCCTAAAAACAAAAGCTTCAATTTGAAACATCTGGTTTTGCTACATCAGGAAGAAAAAGCTACAGGTGCTTCTTCGAACAACTCTCGCTAACTTATCCTGAAGCTCCAGTTGGGGCCCAAACAGGTCTTCGCAAGATTAAAACCTGAAGATTAATTCACTCCCTAGAATATGCAACTAAAAACAAACAAAAAAAAAAGATTTTCGTGCGCAACGATGGAGAATAGGCTAGCTTAATCAGAATGGTGGCACACAATTAATCATAAACCCAAAAAGATATCCACCAAAACCAGCATCTCTGAAGATCATCGAACTTACTAGTTTTATCGCAACCTCCTCGTTCGTCTGGATATTAGTTCCTGTCGACAAAACAAGACATTTTAATCAGAAACGGCCCAAAAATCAAAACTTTAAGCACAAAACAGGAGATTTCCAAGGTATCTGCAATCACCTAGGTAAATCTCCCCGAAGGAGCCGCTTCCGATCTTACGACCGAGCCTGAACTTGTTCCCCACGCGAGGCTCCATCACCGCGCTACGCAATCAGAGGTTCTAAATCCCTAACCCGAAACGGAATAACCCTAACAACCCAAACCCCAACCAAAAATTCGAAGAAGAAAAGGCCAAAAAGCCACACACACACCAAAAGAATAAAAAAAAAAAAATTAAAAAAAAAACCCACCACCGATCACCCGAGACCGCAAAAGCAAACCGAAATCCGAAGATCGGGTGCACGAGGATTCAGATCGGCGCCCATCGCCCTTCAAAAAGTCGAGTGGATCAACGAAACGAAACAAAATGGGGCGCAAAATTTCGAGGAAAAGGAGGAGAGATCAGGATCTAGGGTTTGGGGGAATTGGGGGATTTATTTAATTATTATTAGTAGATAGAATCGAGGGTTTCGGATGGCATAAATTGGGTGCGAAATAGACGGGAGGGGAAATAATAGGGGGATTAACAAAAAAAAAAAAAAAGAAATTGGGTATGGAACAACGCTTCAATCCAATCGAAGAAGCAGCGGTTGTGACTTGTGATAGCGGAGACGCTCGGATGAGACCCTTCTTTGCTTTTCCCCTCTCTCTCTCTCTCTCTCTCTCTTTAGGGGGAAAAATTATAGAAAGACCCCTCAAAGTTTATAGACTTGTCCCCACACTTTTAACTTTAGCTATCACACTCTCGAAATTTTATTATTAGAGATGTTATTTAGAATCCGTCTGCTATTTTTTTATAGAAAAAACTTTAAAATTTCTTCCTATGGTTTCTCACTTTATCACTTTAGTACTCTATAATTTAAAGTATATCAAATTAGTACCATGTGGTTTCTCACTTTATCATTTTAGTACCCTGTGATTTAAAGTGAATCAAGTTAGTACCATGTGGTTTTATTTTTGTATTAAGTTAGTACCCTGTAGTTTTTAAACCACAGGGTACTAAAGTGATAAAATGAGAAACCACAAAGTACTAAAGTAATAAAGTGCGAAACCATAGGGTATTAACTTGATACGCTTTAAACCATAGGGTACTAAAGTGAAAAAGTGCAAAACCACAAGTACTAACTTGGTACATTTTAAACCACAGGATATTAAAGTGAGAAAAAATAAAACCACAAAAGAGATAATTAAAATTTTTCCTTTTTTTATAAGACGACGGCATTCGTGCTTTTAAGATATTTTTATGATAATAAGTATTTCAATCTTGTTGATCAAACTAGTTTAAATGAATTTAGATTATTTAATAGTATCTAAAAATTAAATTTTATGCATTTTAAAATTATTTACGTTACTAATAAAAAAAAGTCTTTATTTGCCATAAAAAACATCACTTTTATTATTGGGCTTTGCAACTAATCGGGCAGCCTTTTTATTTTTGCAGATATCGGTCCGCTTTTTCAGCAAAATCTGACAAAAATACCCTTTATTATTTTTTCTCTTTCCTCTTTCTCTCTCTTCTTCGGTCTCTCTCGTTCTTTTGTTTTCCGCCCGGGAAAAAAAAAGGCGTAAGCCAGACGGCTGAATTTCTCAGCAATTTTTTCTTCTCTTTTTCTTTTTCTTCTTCTTCTTTCCTCGCTGGAGCACCTTTTTTTTCCCTCTTTTTCGATCTTCTTCTATCCTGTAAGAGCACAGGCTGTTTAACGAGCCACCAAAGCGCGCGCCACCGGCGACTTCGGCCTCGCAAAGCGCGATTCCACCTGGCGGCTTTCTGCAGGGAGGGGTCTGGCACCGACGGACCCGGAGCGTCCGCAGCGAGGGTGGGCGCGCGGGGAGACGGGGCGGCGAGGTAACGGGGTGTCGCCCAGCCAAGGAGATTGTTCGTGCCCGTCGAGGGCGGCGGTCACGCGCGCCGCCGGTGCTCCGGCTTCGGGCGGGGTCGCGCCGCCGTCGCGATCTCCGACGGCTGCCTTCTGCTTCTTTCGTAATGGGTAATTTGGTTGCACGCGGGCCCAGTGCACGCAGCGGCGGCGGCGGGCACGCGGGGCGCACGCGTGCGCTGGCGCGCTGGCCGCGCGCGGCGTCGGCAACGAAGTACGTTCATGGGCGAGGCAACCGCTCGAACTCCGTGGCGAGGTTGCGGCCCGGCGGGCGGCGAGCGGCCCGCCAGCACATCGCCGTCTGCAGGGGCGCCTTGCGGAACAGGTCGAGGCTTTGGCGGCGCGGAGGCGGAGAAGACGGCAGCCGCGGCGCTCGAAGTGGGCGGCCAGAAACCGCGCTCGTCGCCGGATGCGGTGGCTCGGTGGCGCATGCTGAACTTCGCTGCCCGCTCTGCGCGCAGCCGCCGGTAGCACGCCGCGCTTGCTGTCTGCGCGCTTCGATGGGAGGCCCTCGTCGGCTGCGTCCGGGAGCGTCACCCGCTGGCTCCGCTCCGCGGGCCTGCCGTTGACCGTTAATGTGTTAATTACACCATTACACCATTACGACGAAGAAGAAGCAGCCGCAGCGCGCCCACGTGCCCGCCCGCCGCCGCTGCGTGCACCGGCCCGCGTGCACCATTACACCATTACGAAGAAGAAGAAGCAGCCGTCGGAGATCGCGACGGCGGCCGACGCCGCCCGAGCGGAGCCCCGGGCTGTGCGCGTGACCGCCGCCCTCGACCGGCGCGACGTCCCCGGCTGCGACACCCCGCTCCACCTCGCCGCCCGCCTCCCGCGCGCCCCCACCCTCGCCGCGGCGCTCGCGGTCGTCGGTGCCGACCCCTCCCTGTAGAACGCCGCCGGGTGGACGCGCTTGGCGAAGCCGGAAGTCGCCGTGGCGCGCCCCGTGCTCTTACAGGAAGAAGAAGAAGAAGAAGAAGAAGAAGAAGAAGAAGAAGAAGAGGGAAAAAAAAAGGTGCTCCAGCAGGAGGAAGAAGAAGAAGAAAAAGAAAAAGAGAAGAAAAAATTGCTTCGCCTGGCCTTCGCTTTTTTTTTCCGGCGGAAAAAAAAAGAACGAGAGAACGAAGAGGAGAGAGAAAGAGGAAAGAGAAAAAGTAATAAGGGTATTTTTGTCAGTTTGTTGAAAAAGCGGACCGAATCTGTAAAAACGAAAAGGTGGCCCGATTTTGCAAAAGCCCAAAATAAGTGGATTTTTTATGCAAAAAGGCCATAAAAAAATCACAAAATCGATGATTTTTGATAATCTATATAAGCCGTTTGCTTATTTAATGGTGTAGAATAATTGAATCAGTTTGGATTTTTGATAAAAATATTTTTATATTATTTAGATAACGTTTGATAATTTTGATCATGGATTGAAAATTTCTAACATCTATTTTCGCAAGGTTATTCGTTTTTTATCGTTTATTTTTTGACTCTTCAATGAACTTGATAGTAAATTTTAAATTTTATAAAATTTAATCTCTAGACGTTATAAATACTTCAGATCAATTTTAATGATTCCACTTTGAAATTCCTATCATTTAAAACGACTTAGAGAGACAAAAACTTTCGTTATTTTAAAAGAATAATAGCTGGACTCTATTATTTATACATTCAAAAATTACGCGTAATTCCTTTTGCATAGGGCATGTTTCGCAGTAACAAATAGGGGTGTCAAGCTGGGGCCGACTCGTGTTCAGCTCGTTTAATAAACAAGCCGAATATTAAACGGGTCGAATACGAGCTGGCTCGTTAAAGTATCGAGCCAAAAAATACAGTTCGTGTTCGGCTCGTTAACAAACGAGCCGAACATGACCTGGCTCATGAGCTGGCCAATAAACGATAAATTAAAAGGATTAAATTGAATATATATATATATAGAGTGAGGCTACTATGCTATCGGAAGCACGGAGCCTTCCGTGCTTCCAGCTCGTTTTTGATGTTGCGACTTTCGAATCGTCGATCGGCTCCGTTAAACTTGATCTAGAGTATTTGGAGTACCTAGAAAATAAATTTTATTATTTTTCGATATCATTTGCCTAGTGATCGAATGGGCTCAAAATCAACAAATTTCAACAAATTAATGGCGCGTAGTAGTTGAGCCCGTTTTGCCAAGTTTAACGGTTGTAGAAATATCCAAATCTACGTGAAATTTGATTAGAAAATTCTTTTATACTATATTAAACAAGATCAATATCTTTGATTAAAAATTTATGTCATAATTATTACATTTTCTAAGATTTTTATTTCAGCGTTGATTTTGAGCCGCCTTCGTTCACGAGGCAAGATATCGTAATCATAAATTGTTTTCTAGGTACTTCAAATACTCATAGATTCAAATGTAAACGAGCCGATCGACATTCGAAAGTGCACATCGAAAAACGCTAGCTGGAAGCACGGAGGCTCCGTGCTTCCGATATGCATGATTAGCCTCACTTATAATATTATATATATATATATATATATATATATTTATTTATTTATTTATTTATTTATTTATTTATAAAATCTTATCCATTAAGTTTTGCTCTAATAGTTGAAACTTTATATATAAATAATTTTTTTATAATTGAGCCTGACTTTATATTTTGATTTTGCTAAAAATTTAATAATTAATTTTTTTTAAAATTTTAAAATTTATTGTGTCACATTTGTACAGATCATCAGTAACAAGTCAATAATATATTTTTTTTTGAAAGAAAAAAATATAATAAAAATATATTTTTATTAATAATAATTGTACGGTTGAAAAAAAATTATTGATTAAAAATATGCGGATTTCATGGCAAGGATCTCCGTACATTTTTTGCTTTTTTTCTCCTCTCTTTGCTTGCTGTTACGCTGACGCGTGGGCCCCACAAGAGTATCGGGCCCCACCTGTCGGTGCCACACCCTGACGACATGTCAGCGTTACACCGAAGAGAAGAGATTTGTGAATAAATAAAATAAATAAATAAATAAATAAATAAAATAAAATAAAATAAAATAAAATAAAAGGGTAGTGAGACCGTGAGATGGTGGGGTAAGTGGTGGGGAGAGTGTGGAGGGGACCGAAAATGTCCCCAAAACGATAGCTTATCCCACCCACTCACCAACCTAACCCAAAACGCCCAATAAAATAATTTAAAAAAAAAAAACCCTTCAAAAACACTGACAAGGACACAAATACACTCTCTATAATAGCATAGTAGAGCTACTATGCTATCAAAAATATAAAGTAATTGGTACTTTCGATTTTTTAGCTGATCATTTCTAACCATTATATTAGTATTATTAACCAATAGGGACCACTCAACCCTAGGAAAAATTCTAGAATGCAACGGGTATATTAGTGACGTGGCGTAACAAACCAATCAAATTAATCCTTTTAAGAATATATGTCCCATCATGATTGTAAAAAAGTATTTTTATTGTACTTTTGTTTGAAAAGAAGGAATGTGATTGGCTTGTTATTGATGACGTGGTGCAAGTGTGACAGTGTAGAATTCCTCCAACCCTAGGGGGACCACTCAACCCTAAGGGGACCGCTATCATCCCAACCGTAGAATTTTTAATCCAAGAGCTAAAAAATCGGAAACATTAACTANTATATATATATATATATAAGAAGTAGGCTGGACTACTATCAATAGCACCAAGGTATTTGTGCTATTAATTTTTTATCCTTTGGATTAAGAAATGTGTGGTTAGGATGATGTGGGACCACTAGGATTGAGTGAGTGGTTGGTTGAATAGTATAATCTAATAGGTAAAAATAATCAAAAAATCAAATCTAACGATAGAAAACTTGATAGTACTAAATTTTTGGTGCTATCAATAGTATCCGAGCCGTACTCATATATATAATAGAGAAAACTTTAAAAACCCTCATATGGTTTCACACTTTTTCATTTTAGTACCATGTGGTTTAAAGTGTATCAAATTAGTACCATGTGGTTTCTCATTTTATCATTTTAGTACCATATGGTTTAAAGTGTATCAAGTTAGTACCCTATAGTTTTGCACTTTATCACTTTAGTACCCTATGGTTTAAAAAACTACAGGATACTAACTTGATACAAAATTAAAACCACAGAGTACTAAAGTGATAAAGTGCAAGACCACAGGGTACTAACTTGATACATTTTAAACTACAGGATACTAAAGTGAAAAAAATTGAAATCACAAGGAGAGTTTTATAAGTTTTTCCTATATAATATAAAAAAGTATAGGTCGTTTTGAAAACTTTGATGATGTTTCCAAAGGGTCGCTATCCTGTTTTATTTTTTTCCTTCCTATTATTGATTTTGTAATAATTGTTTATTATTATATGAAATAATTTCGGATGTTATCATGAATTATGCTGTACGAAGTCTTACATATTAGTTAAGAACCAAAAAATATATATGGGTTGGATACACTGGTATCCAATTATCCGTTAGGTTTATAATGCGTGACAAAGATGCACACAACTTACTATCACCTAATAACGTTTTGTTTTATTGCAATGAAATGAATTGAACCGGAGTGGTTGGAGCAGAGCTCAAGCTCCTTTTGGGCAACGTGGTTCGAACTTGACCCAAGTCACTTTCTCGTTGAGATGGGCTCATTGTGATTCTCGCATACTTGGTCAGTATGCGTAAACTAAATATAATACTTATTTAAAATTATGTTTTCTTGTAGCGATATGTTTTTAGAGACAAAAATTAATTGTTTCACACGACACAGAGTAGGAGAAATTAAGCTTCGATTCCTACAAATCCAATTCTACGAACAAATGGATCAATTAATGTTCTTACTAATCGAAAGAAATAAGGTAGACCACGCCGAATAGGTCAATAATAGAAGGGTAGGTTTAAATTGAACCAAATTAGCCAATATCAAATTGAGTTGGAACTTCCCTAACTCTCTACTCTGTCAATGTCCCAGTACACTTTTTTATTGCTTTTTATTAAAAAAAAAAGGGGGAAAAGTAAAGAGAAATATAAGCCATTTCAAAGCATCTTACTTTATATATGAATTGTAGACACGAAAGCTACTTAATTTATGAGGTCATGTTTACAAATTAATCTAAACATTGTAGATGCCCAAACTTAGATTTATTAATGGCTACAAATTATATATATATATATGTTTTTCTTGTTACTGCAGCTTGTTGACATTTTCATGCCAATCCAAACCATTTTGTTGCAACATCATTCTCTGCTCCATTAAAACCCATGAACATGTCTCAATCTACATATTTTATGCTTCCAAGTAAAATGTTTTTAATGATAGTAAATGTAGAAAACCTCAAACCATTTTCATGTCCTATAATTAAAAGTACACATTCCTCGACTCAGATAAAATTTCTAATAGCTATTACACGTGCGATGAGTTTATTTGAAACTCTTCTTCTTTTTTTTTTTTTGGTATGAAATTAGAGTTTGTTGATTGTTCACTTCAAACCATATAGATGGGAATGCATTGTATTCCGTCACTATCATTATTTGTTCAAAAGAAAAGACGTAGCGAAACTGGGCAATCTATTATTACAAAGCAAAACAGCATCCGAAGAACTGAGTCGACACGTCATCGGTCGAAAAAAACAAGCATTCATGTATTTGTTTGATGTTCAAACAGTTTGGTTTTGGATTCTTATCAACAATGCAAAGAAAGAAATTAGTCAATAGGTAGGTGATTACCTGGTGAGAGAGCATCCTAAAAAAATACACAAAAAAAGAAAAAGAAAAGAAAGATTACTGGGGGGAGGGGGAGAGCTACTAAAAGAGAGCAAAATTAATTTTCTGTTAGAATTAAATTGTGTCAACTTATAATTAAAAGATTTTGGAGTTCATATACTCTGATACTTACTAATGCATCTGATTTAAGATAGTGAAAATTAATGAATTATTTTAGATAGCTTGATATGTATAAATATATATATATTCGTTTGAATGCGTTAATATCTTATTCTGTATGTGCTTTTGATTTACTCAGAAAAAATATGTAGTATTTAGTAGATAAAAAGTGCGATCAAATATATAATACACGCAAACATCAATATATAAATAAATAAATAAGAAGTAATTAATCAGTGGAGAAGACATGTCTCTTTATGAGGCTGTTGGGGTTAGTTATGCTGAATCCCAACTAAGAGTGAGGTGCAAATTATAAATATTTTTTTGTTACCACCTTTTTAATTAGTTGGTACTTGGTTGATAGTTAAAAAAGAAATTGTTGGCACCTTTTTCCTCAAAAAATGACTTTGGTAGTTGGCATGCACTGCACCCATTATTTCCATTATGCCTCTCCCTATATATTAAAAAAATAAAATAAAATTCAATTTGCCTCCTCATGGTATAGTGTATTTTTTTTACTTTGTTGTCATGTGGTTCAAAAGATTGCACTTATTTATTTTGTAATTTTATTTTTATTTTAACGAAAAAGATTTATCATCAAATAGAATAGTTTTTTTTTTTTTTGAAAAATATAGAATAATTTTCAGTATAACACTAGGCCAGTTAATGCAAAACAAAAATAAAATTATAGAGCAAATAAGAGTAACTTTTAAACCATGGAACGACGTAGCAAAAATATGCTATATATATAACAGGCTAATTAAATATAAAATTTTGAATTACGGGATGGCAAAGTGAAAATATCTTATGACTATATATACGTCACGAAGGCAAACTGAAGTTTACCAAAAAAACGAAGAAGAAGAAGAAGAAGAAGAAGAAGATGGTATACAGTATTTATAGACATGTAAAGATGATGGAGTTTGGTATAACTTGAAAATTCTTTGAAAATCTTAGCATAAATTCCATCTAGAAAGAGATAGTGTATTCCGAGTATTAAAAAATATAAAATAATTATTTTCTTCAAAAATTTAAACTTTTTCTAAATATTCTGATAGGTTTAACATGTAGATTTAAAATAAAGGAAAGAAAATTTGTATACTAAAAGTCTAATGTGATATGAACTCAGAATCTATTGCTCTAATATCCTGTTAAATTATAAAAAATAATCGTTTATTTCTCCGGATTATGACTTTAAGAATAAAATCTTTAGGCAATAAGCTGAAGTCATATATTTTATGAATAACAATTTTAAATAAACTTGGTTCAGTTTTGAAACCACAACTGGTTTTTTTTTTTAGTAGCTTCAAGTTGCTGGGGAGTTGTTAGATTTTTTTTTTTTTTTTTTTTTTGAGAGAGAGATAGGTAGCACGCTACCCGCTTTATTTATTTTATTTAGAAATAAATTTAACTGAAAATATAAATCAACTAAGATTTGAACTTAGGACCTCGGGTATCAACCACCAAACCCTTTGCTACGGTCAGTGAGTTGTTAGATTTTTGCGAAAAAAAAGTTGTTGTTAATGCTCTTCGAACACATTAAACATATCCACATATTATCCATCACAAGATACATCTAATTAAAAAATCGTATTTGATAAGTGAGCTCTCCAATAAATAAAAATCAAAAAAAGAAAAAAAAAAGAAGAAGAGGGGAGAGATAAGTGAGCATAAGAAAGCGTACATAAACGCTGTGAACAGGTGCACTACCATTTGTTAGCCACAAAAACGTTACAACTTATTTTTGAATATTCTCATGCATATATATATCAACAATGGAAAATGAGTACACCTGAGAAAAAATAAAAAAAAAAATAAAGGAACTGTAAATGAATAGTGCAAATTAATTAGCAATTACATCTTAGGTCAAATCTAGAGCAGTATCTCTCAAACGTACACCAACTTAATTAATTACAAGCGTTACCTACTAAATCCCACTTGGCTTTTCTATTTCCTGCTTAAGTAATTTATTTAATCATGAATAAACCTACAACCACTTAATTAATTTAGGCATCAACCAACCAATCACAACTGAGCTTTGAGCGATGTAAGTCACACTTCATTATCGAAAACTCTAGACCCCCTATTTTAATTAATTTGAATTTTGAAATTGGATTTTGTAAGGTTCCCCACTTTCATTGGCTCTCTTTTTTTCAAAAAAAAAAAATCCATTTTTCACGGGCCTATTTGCAAACTATGTCATTTTGCAGCATTAGAATATTTTTTATTAGACCATTCAAAGAATATTTATATTTATATAAGGGTGTTTGAATGGTTTTTTGGAATATTGAAAAATAACAAAAGTATTCATTCCAAAAAAAAAACTACAAATTTATTTATTTGTAAAAGTAGAAAGAACTCAAACCTCCCAATCTTTGGATTTAGTTATTATTGTAATGCTGGAATTTATTAAGCATATATCATAATATGTAATTTCTCTGCAATAAAATTAAAAGGTATTCAAATAAACGCAAAAGTGGCAATTTCTGATGCTCAAATTCAAAATTGCCATTTTGATATTCAAGAAATATTTAGATGCTCAAGCGATGCCTCAGACGCCCACATTCTCTCTCGAAATTTACCATAAAAATTGATTTTTTCAATCAAAGAATTGATATTGTCAGATCAGATTTATTATAATTAACCATACTCGGAATTTTTTTACCCTAACTATAGTACAAATTGCTCCTGTGATCTTGGTATTTTTTTTTTTAAAAAAAAAAACTCTAAAACCAAGCAAAGATCAGCAACAGAAAACATAACTTTTTTTTTTCTCTATTTGAAAATAAAAAAAACTTAAAAAATATAACTCACCAGTCACCAATCAACATCCCCGCTCCTGCGTAGTCAAACATTTTGAATAGAATGGTCAACTTTTCAGAACAAAGTACATAAAAAAAGTCCATATCCTGTTTGACATAAACACCTCAACCATCATATTATTATTATTATTATTATTATTATTATTATTTATTGGCAGTTCCCTCATCATATAATAACTCCTTCAACTATTTAGTCATGAATTTATTTTGCTTTATATGGTACAACATAATAAAAATTTGATGGAAATGTTAAAATCTAGTTGACTAGAATCACTGAATTTTAAAAATTTAAAATAAAAATAATATAAAATTTGGAAAAGAATAAATAAAAAAGGAAAGGAAAAGTCTAATCAAACGGCCGCGAAGAGTCCTCCTCCTCTGTTTCTCCCCCCTTCTCTTTCCTTTTCCCACTCCAAAAAAACAGAGATTTTGTGTGTGTGTGTGAGAGAGAGAGAGAGAGAGAGAGAGGGAGAGAGAGAGAGAGAGCACCCATGGCGAGGGAGGGATACAGATCGAAATCGTATGCGGACGGGCGCATGCAGGTGGTGCCGTACGGGCTCCGATCGTACAGCAGCAGTAGCTCCCGCGGCTACTTCTCCTCCTACGAATACCAATACGAATACGGATACGAATACGACCCTAGGGCGTCGAAGGGGATGGAGGTGTACGGGGGGAAACAACCATCCCTTCCGAGCAAACCCTCGTCGTCGTCTTCTTCGTCGAATCGCAGCAAGAACAAGGACGGTGGTGGTGGTGGAGGTGGAGGGTGGGTATTTGGGGATCCGGAGTTCCAGAGGAAGAAGAGGGTGGCGAGCTACAAGGCCTACTCGGCGGAGGGGAAGCTCAAGAGATCCTTCGGAAGGAGCTTCAGGTGGCTCAAGGACAGGTACAACGACGCCGTCTATGGCTGGTGGTGATCCATCACTCATCCTCGATCCCCCAAAAAAAAGAAAAAGAAAAGCAAAAAAGGTTGGGTTTTTTTTCCCCCTCTCTCTCCTCTTATTATCCTTTTGATCCTACTTTTTATGCTGGGTTTATGTTTTTGTGGTTGGTTGGTTGGTTGGTTTGGATCAAAGATGATGATGAGATTTTTACAACTTATTTGGTTCTTTTGGTCCTTTTCAGATGATTAGCTTGTTTAAATTGGTTTTCTTAAGAAGAAGGTGGTTGAATTAACTTGGCTCTGGATTTTGTGGGGAAATTTTTTTTTTTTTTTTTTTTTTTTGATTTGACTCTTTGAAGAAGCAAGTTGCTGGCTGGTGTGAATCAAAGGTTTAAGCATGATGGCACCTCTCTTACTTCACTCTTTCTACACCATCTTTTAATTCCATATGCATGGTTGGTTCCTTATTTTAGTCCAGCAAGATACAAGGAATTAAGATGATTGAGGGTGAGAAAAAAAAAAGAAGAGAGCATTGAAGTGTATATAATTTTAGAAAGTAGAGAAACAGAAAAGTAGACAACTTTTACAGAAACCAAACACACCTATTAAACTATGTTCGGCCGATCAATCATTTCTCAGTACCACATTAGTTTGTTTGCATATTGACCCTCCCAAGTATAGGATTTCCCAGGCCACAAAAATTTCACACCAACATATTTTCTGCACCAATTTGGTCATGCAGTAGTAGCCCACAAACTTGTGGCTTCTGGTAAATCAGTAGTACAACCTGTCCCCTGTTTTCACATGGGTGCCATTTACTATTCAGGAGGACATAGATTTAAGTTATGAACAGAATGATAATTATGTTAGTTACGGAAAGCTAATGAAACAAAATACCATGTTAGCATATGCTGAATGAGCGAGCTTCTTTTCTGATCAAATTTTGAGAATTTTTTTATTAGCTGCTTCTTAAAAGAATATATATATATATATATATATATATATAAACAAGATCATCAAAACATTATTTTGTACTATTTCAGAAAATCCAAACCACGAATAAAATTATTCAACAAGCAGAATAATATTGTAGAGAAAACTGCCATTGGTTTTTCATAGGTCCCATATATGCGCGGGTACACAATCAACATCCTCCGCCACCACCACCTCCTCCGCCACCACAGCCCCCACCGCCACCGCCGCCTCCTCCTCCGCCACAGCCGCCACCGGCGGCGACACTGCCAGCGGCGGCGCCACCACCACCCGATGCATAGTGCGAACGTTTCCGCCTACGTTTGTTTGATCCATGATCGCCGCCACAAATGAAAATGGCCATGGTTATCACCGCAAGTGATGCTGCAATAGCACAAAACAATAACACACCTGGAGTGGCATAAACCATAGAAATAGGATGCCCTAAAGCTCCCAGAATCCTTGCCATCTCTCTCCCTGCTTCTCTCTCCAATTAGTTAACTGAGGTTGCAAATACGTAATATTGTGAATGTATTCATGGTTCCTGTATTAGGACTGTGAGTTCCTTATATGTAGGCTTGCGAATATGTNTGTCTTAAATCATACATAGTTTGTGAAATTGGTACCGAGATTTTGCACCCTTAATTTGGCTAGTGAGAGTAATGCATCTTACTTTTGAGTAGATGGTTTCTGATTGTATGAACAAATCTTATAGCTCATCTCTTTTGAGCAAAGTCGTATGAATGTGACCATGATTTCAGGTGATTTGTGACATCTCAACATTGCTTACGAGATGTACATGTTCTAGTGCAACAAATGATGAAAACTTGTGAAATTATGTAAGCTCTTAGAACTTTTAGATATTCCCTACAAAGAGAGAGAGTTCATCTACGATAAGGGGGGCATGGAACCAAAACACCCACAATGCCAAACTGATAATTTTGGTTTGATTTGAATCAATTTTGCTCTTCAATGATTTGGTTTTAATTTGAAAACTTTTCAAATAAAAATATTCTAGTTTAGTTTTGGATTGGTAAATTGAAAACCAACCCAAACATCAATTTGATAAATTAAAAGTTTAAAAAATTAACCAATAAACTATACATATTACTTTGGTATCAAAATTGTCAAACCAGCAGACCCATCTGAACCAAATCAAATGGTTCGATTTGTTTTTCCACACTATTGGTTCAGTTATGGTTGTGATTTATTTTCTCAATCCGAAGTCATCCATTTGATTTCAAATTTTCTTCCAACCCAAACCAAACAGAGCCGTGCCCATCGACTTTAAAAAGACGTCGACACCAGCATCACCAGCAGCATAGCCCTTTGGCATCAAGCACATAAGTTTAATACTAACTGAAGCATCCCATAAACCTAGGCTTGGTTTTTTCAACCACAGAAAAAACAACAAAAAACAAAAACTTATCCAGTTATACATTACTGTGCATATTTATACCATGGATCTCAACATGCTCACTCAAGAGAAAAGAAAAAGGCAAATGAAAGAACTTACCAACAAGCACTGCTCAACATGCTTCTTTCAGGGAGAATGGAGATACATCACAACCTACTTTTCTATTTAACAAGATCCTCAATTTCCTAATCATCATTACTGAGCTGTTTCTTTTTTTTCTGGATAGAATTATTGGTCCCTCCAGATATGTGTAAACATAACACTGAAAAGGAATCAATTCTTTTGCCTTTTAAGTTTCATCGCCTTTTTTCGGCAGCAGAGTTAAAAGGCATTTGTCTACCTTCTCTAGTTTGAGGACTAGCGTGCACACTATGCTTCTCCATGTACATATACCTGTATGGAATATGAATAACCTATGCTATGTATATATATATACCTTTCCTCTTGTTTCCCCCTTAGAATAGGTGCTACTAATAATTCCCTCTGCTTGGAGGTTTTCTTGAGGACCCAAGCAAAGCTTTTACTAATTTTTTAAGCTTCTGTTTCTTCACTATCAAGCTTCTCTGGTTACAAGCCTTGACAAGTTTGCCATTACCTGGAGTGCAAAAGAGTATCGCTTTGATGGCCAACTTTGTTTTTTTTTTTTTCCCCGCTAAGTTCGTACGACTCAGAAAAAGAGAAATGGCAAGCCTACTATTGCTCATGTATCTTATCCAGCCTGATTGATATATCTAACTCTCAAGGGATGCCGATGATGCTGCTGTTTATTTGTTTGCCCTAAATTCTACGTCATAACGAGATACGGCCTACTTGATCTGGCTAGTGAGATTCCGCCCAACCCCCCAGCCCTTTTTGAGTAAAACTAGTGAGGAAGTATGTAATTAGAGATCTGAATATGTACATTACTAAGATTTGGTAGCAAAGCTGATGGTATCTACTTCAATTCAACAGCTTCTCATGCAAACGGGGGGAAAGAACTAGGCGTGTCATGTGCCATCAGTGAGACTGAGGCATCTAAAAGTTGCTGTGTAAAAAGAAGTTCACGATCCAGTATAGGCCGTAAACAGCTAAAATCATCAGCACTAGAGATTCTTTCACTCCTTTAACAACTATCGTTTTGCTCCGTCAATTCTCTTCTTCTACCGTGATTTTGCACCTTATCTTCTGCCTGCTGTGTTTTGCATGCGATGATCTTCTGAATACTTGGTCTTGCCGTTCCAATACTTTAACCGCTACACAAGTTTGGATCACTAAATGTAATGCCTATAGTAGATAGATGAGCAATACTGAAGCGAAGCAGCATGAATGCAACTACATTTTCACTGCAACTACAAACGAAAGATGAAGACTCACACTCAGACTCAACCACAAGGAGAACTTGCAAATAAAGCAGAGCAAAAAATTTCTTGTCGAGTCTAGCAATCAATAAAGGATCCATCCAAGCCAAGAGAACACAATCATAAATCAGACGGAGCAGTCCGACGAAAACGGGGGGGAAACCGAAACCACTAATAAGGGAAGGAAGGATCAATAAAACTGATGTAATAAGAAGAGAGAATAGCAGAAGGCGACCGACCTAAAGGAGGACGAGGCCGAGCTCGGCCGGTCTCAAAGGGTTCCGGAGGCGGTAGTTGTATAAATAGTAGTGGAGCTGGCCGTCTCCCGGGCCGAACTTCAAGTCCTTGAGGAAGGACTCGTTGTGCATGACGTCGAGGGCGTTGAAGACGTCGTAGTCCTTGCGCTTGGCGACGATGAGGGCGTCGTTGGTGAGCTGCAGGAGGGGCGTCTTGGTGGCGACGTTGTAGTAGGAGTAGGCGGCCTTGAGGACGGTGTAGTTCTGGTTGTTGAGGATGGAGGAGGGCAGCGTGTAGAAGCTGCAGAAGTCGGTGATCTCGTGGGTCTCGGGGCTCTCGACGAGGTAGCTGTCGACGACGTCGTCCCTGGGGAGCAGCCAGTGCTCGACGTCGGCCTCGTCCAAGTCGGGGGCGACGGCGAACTGCGCGAGGTAGTCGCGGAGCAGCCGGGTGACGGCGGCGACGTCGCGCAGCTCCATCCTGCGGAAGCCGGGGGTGGCGGGGCTGTCGGGCAGCTTGTAGAGGCGGATGGTGCGGCTCATCGTCATGCGGGCGCCGAGGCGGGAGAAGCCGACGTCGATCAGCTTCTTGGGGTTGAGGGAGCGGTGCCAGTAGCGGCAGGTCGTGATGGGGGTCGGGAGCACCACGCCGGCGGTGTAGGCCGCCTGCCAGACGTTCTCGAGGTGGACGCGGCGCGTGACCTCCTTGATCATGACGGGGGCGAGGCGCTTCGACCGGAGCTTCTTGTGGACGCAGAGGAAGTTGATCTCGGCCATGCGGACCACGTCCGAGCGCACGCGGATGCGCGCGGGCACGCCCGTGATGAAGGCCACGAGCTTCTTCGTGGCCTTGACGCGGACGCCGATGTGCCAGGCGCGGTAGTAGCCCGGGGGGCGGAGCGCCCACTGCAGGAAGTCCTTGGAGTAGTTGAACCGGAACATGTTCTCGTCGTCCTCCACGTAGTTGTTCGTCAGCAGCGCGTAGACCTCGTCGCAGGTGCGCTCGTCCTCCATGTCGCACGTCGTCCACTCGTACGGCGCGGGCAGGTTGTACGGCTCGGGCTTCACCTCGGAGATCGGCGTCGGGGGCTCGATCGGGCCCTCGGGGAGGGAGGAGTCGCCGAGGTCCTTGAATTGCCCCACGGGTTGCGTCTCCCAGAATCGGTGCCGCTTCCCGCCCAGGCTCAGGGTTTCCTGGACCTTGCGCGCTAGGGCTTCGATCGAGCTCTCCGGCGGCGCCTCCGCCTCCGCCTCCGCCGCCGCCTCCGACGGCGGATTCGGATCCGGATTGCCGTTAGGGTTGTTCTCCTCCGAGGATCCCACCATATTGAATCGAAGAAGAAGAAGAAGCAGCAGCAGCAGGTGAAGCCTAGCGAGATCTGAGTATCGGATTCAGAAGCAAAATCGAATTGTTACCTTTAGATCGCGGAGGAGGAGATCGACGTGAGGGGGCCTGGGATCGAGAGGAGGGATTAGATTAGGGCTTGGTTTGGGAGGGTTAGTGAGGTGAAGGGGAAGAGATTAGGGTTTGATTGGGGGTGTGGGAGGGAGGGGTAAAAGAGGGAAGGGGCGGGGGCGATGAAGAAAAGGAGCCGCTTTTGGACGCTTCTCCATTAAACCATCTGCGAAGTAAGCCGCACCATTCCTTAGTCCTTACTACTTGGTAAGAATGTACGAAACCCCCCCACCTATGGTGATTTCTGAAGGAGCCCCCAAAACTTTAATTTAGCTCGTGTTAACCTTTTCTTTTTAGCCCCGTTTGGATTCCTCCAAAAACGTAGCATAGTTAAACTATCCTACGCCGGTAGGAAAAAATAATCCTATGAAGCGTTTGGAAGAAAAAAAAATAATGTAATTTTTGGAGTATAGTTATACTATACTCCAAAAAATAAAGTAAACTTACAATCCACTTTAACCAAAAGAAAAAAAATTCCACCATTTTGGGCTCCCAAAGATGTATCAATTTCTAAATTTTAAATTTCAACATAAAATTTTAAATTTCAAAATTTAAAATTTTAAAATTCAATTTTAATTTTGATTTTAAATTTTAATTTTCAAATTTCAATTTTCAAATTTCAAATTTCAAATTTCAAATTTCAAATTTTAAATTTCAAAAAGTTCAAATATCAAATATCAAATATCAAATTTCAAATTTCAAATTTCAATTTTCAACTTTCAAATTTCAACTTTCAAATTTCAAATTTCAATTTTCAAATTTCAAATAGTTCAAATTTCAAATTTCAAACTTCAAACTTCAAACTTCAAATTTCAAATTTCAAATTTCAAATTTCAAATTTCAACTTTCAAATTTCAACTTTCAAATTTCAAATTTCAAATTTCAAATTTCAAATTTCAAATTTAAAATTTAATTTTATTTTTAATTTTTAATTTTTAATTTTCAATTTTCAAAATTTAAATTTAAACTTAAATTTTAAATTTTAAATTTATAAATATGTAAATTTATAAATTATTAAATTTAAAATTTAAAATTTTAATTATAGATTTTTTAAATTTCAAAATTTAAAGTTTAAATGGTATACTTTAAATTTTAAATTTTAAAGTTTCAAATTTCAAATTTGAAATTTCAAATTCCAAATTTCAAATTTCAAATTTAAAACATAAAATCTAATTTACTTTTTAAATTTTAAATTTTAAATTTTAATTTTATATTTTGAATTTTTATTTTTAATTTTTAAAATTTTATTTTTAAATTTTGAATTTTGAATTTTGAATTTTGAATTTTGAATTTCAAAATTTTAGAAATTTAATTGTTATAAATACTGTGGAATTATATGATCTGTATCCAAACAGCTTAAAAATGAAGCTGTAGAATTTTTTTGTAGTTACAGGATTCCGTATTTCATTTAGACCAAAACCATAGAATAAAAATTCCATGGAGTTTTTTTAACTATGTATCCAAATAGGGCCTTAGTGTAAATTTTCTAAGTCAATAGTTTTGTCAAATTTAATGAATTTATTAACTGTTAATTGTTAAAAAAAAATGTAGGCTTATTTGCTGAAAAGTGATTTATTTGATAAAAATCATTTAGATTTTGGTTCCTAGGAACAAAAACTAAATTTGAGGGGTTTTCATACATTTTCACCCCACGCAAGTCCGGGACATTCCGAATCCGATGCACGGGGAGGCGTACAAAACTTAGTTACGAGCTCATCGGGACTCGGGAGATGCCACGTGTACGGGCATTTCTAAACCGGGCTTAACATGACCAACTAATGTGTCGATGTGGTTCGACCTGAACATGACCCGACCAACCTGTAATTGTTTCTGGTTCGTATAAATTGATCAACCCGACTTGATCAACACTAGGTCAGTGAGCGACCAATTTTGCAACCTTGAGCTCGTTTGCCCCTCTGGAGTGCAAGACCTGCGAGGTATTTGGATATATCTGAGCAAAACCCAAATCCGAACTTGATTTCGAGTAAAGCTAATTACTGCTAGTTCAAACCCGATACAATTCAATCAACTGAGTCGATTCGAACCGACCGGCACATGTTGGTTAGGTTTGATTTGCTCTGGATTCGTTCTAATTTGTACATGATAACAGTTTGAGCTTTTGAAATCACGAGTGTGTTTACGCTCTAGTATTTTAGACGAGAAAATTTGCTGTGAAGTTGTTACTATTTGATCAATTTTTTTTTTATCAAAAATAGATAAAGTCACAAACTATGCTTATTAAGTGATACACGCCGCAGCAAAGGACCATAGGAGATGGTCCTTGAATCATATCTACAGTTTAAGACTTATGGTAATATCAAATAGCAACTTTTAAAGGTAGTGGGAGATATAAACTTTAACAAAATCACTAACTATTTTCTCAAAAAAAAAAACAAAATCACTAACTAAATTCAATAAAATCTTTGTGGTAATTAATTGATAAAATTTAAATAAAAACAAAAACTTAACAAATATTAACAAAAGTTTGGTATCCTGGTTAAAAAATAGCATACATGCAATTGAGGGACCTCCATGCAATTTTTTTTTTTTTTTTGCCTAATTATTTTTGCTTATACAGGGCACAAAATGCGAGACTCATGTACGTGGCAGTTGTATTCGCGGCTCATAAAAACGAAACCAAACGCCCAATTATAGAAAAGGGTGAAAAAGATCAAAAAAAATCCCCGAAATTGGAAGTTTAATCCCATTTTATTCGCGCCACCAAAACCTATTTTCTCACCTCGTAAAGCTCAAGTTTTTTATCCCCCTTTCCTCACACACTAAAATAGGAAGATCGAAGCATCTACAATGGCGTCCGATCCTCCTCCTCCTTCTCCTCGCCAAGCTCGCGTTCCCATGGCCTCGTCTCCAGGTGCTCAACGTTTCCCTTTTGTTTCCACTATTCATCGCATCGTCGCCTGAATCGCTTACGTTATCCTTGTATGATTGATCAATTCGCATGATATGTTTTGATTAAAAATTTAAGGTTCTATGTCGTTTTAATCAGAATCCGTATCTCTGACCTTGTTCTGAACTTCATATGAAGGCTTTGATGATTTAGTGTGAATTTGGGTAGGTCATAAACAACGAATTGTAGTGCTCTAACCAACATTTATCATGTATAAATCATTTGAACTATTTTTTACGCCCCTTTCCCTGGAAACTGCTATTACTATCGTTTGCTTTTAACTTTTAAAGTGCCAAGAAGCGATTCCTCCGTCTAAAGTAGATCCACGACTGGGACCTGATGAGAACCTAATGAAATGTTACTTTGAGCTGTTGCCTTAAAAAGAGTATTCTCTAGCATTTGCAGAGGGCTAGGATCTTAAAACAGAAAAAGTAGTAGATCATATTTGATACAAGCCTGTTTCAACCACTAAATTTGGTGCTCACTCCCGTGATTTACTTAATTTGTATTTTGTGTGTTTGTAATTATTTGATTTTTACCGTTCTCTTCACTACCGCTGTCTTGTACAATCGTACTGTAGTAGATTTAGTTTCTCTTTTTTGTATGATACAGGTTCACTTTCAGATAACATTGCTCAATTTTCGCTAGTTCCTATTCATATTGTCACCAGTGCTTCTCAACTCCCACTTGAGTTTCTTGAACCCTCAGTTGACAAGCAGTTTGTGATTGGACTTGATTGTGAGGGTGTGGACCTTTGTCGTCATGGTGCTCTTTGTGTAATGCAGGTAAAGTAACATGAAATGTTTGGCTGAAAATAGTTCACCATTCGGTTGGAATTTTTGTCGCCCCACATTATACTGCTGCGTCAAAGTTTTAAGTTTTTTTTGTATCAAATATGCATATGAGTGCCTGGACAATAAAATCTGAACATCAGAGTTCATTATTAGTTCCATATGTGTTCCTTACTAATCTCGTTTTTTTTATCATTTCTCTTGTTGCCGTAATTTTCAGCTTGCATTTCCTGATGCAATATACTTAGTTGATGCTATTGAGGGAGGGGAGGCTGTCATGCGAGCCTGTAAACCTGCACTTGAGTCTAATTACATCACAAAAGTAATTCATGACTGCAAACGAGACAGTGAGGTTGGTAATGATTTAATTGTTATTGGAAAGGTTTTCATGGGTAATGCTTGAACCTTACACTTCTATGCAGGCATTGTTTTTTCAGTTTGGCATTAAATTGCACAATGTTGTTGATACACAGGTAATTCTTGTTTTCTCATGGTTTTGTTAATATAATTATTATTCTTATTTTATTATACATGAGACAATCCGATGTTCCCATTTAATAGTCTTCAAATGGTACTTTGGTGGATCAAGTCAATTAATATTCTACTTTTGTATCTCGTTGGAGCTCTTAACTCGCATGAGATTATACCATTATGATATGTTTTGAAAGAGTTAGGTCCTTCGGTTACTCTTCGATTTTTGGATACAACCGTCACTTTAAACTGTCCATTCTAAATGGGTGAGCTATCATGTGATCCTCCCCATTTTTTCTTCGAGTTAATAACGAGATTTGTGGTCGGAATGTTTAATTGTTCTTGTGCACGCAGATAGCATATTCTCTGATAGAGGAGCAGAAAGGAAGAAAGTGGGCACCTGATGACTATATATCATTCGTTAGCCTTCTTGCCGATCCTCATTATTGTGGTACTTTCATGGCTTCAGAATTTTTTTTGCTTCCTATGAATTTCTATATTTTGCTTCTCTGCATATGCCAGAAGAATCGGGAGAGTGCAGTTGTTTATTTCTGCTTGACATTCTTGTAGCTTATTACCGTGTTGCTATACCAGTCTTTGTTTGAGGATAACAGGAATCCATATATTGATGAAAATTTTTAGCTTAAGGTACACCAAATCAAATGGTGATGTTAAATTGACTAAAACGATGAGTAGTTGCATTTTATACAAGACATTTGCCGTCACAGAATTTTTATTTTATTTTTTTTAAAAAAATGGGAGTTGCTAAAACATGATAGTAATTGAACTTATGAGCAGCTGTGCTAATGGCTATGCAATTGACAACCCTTCAAATGCCTCGGTAGCCATCATGCTGAACCATATATATGCAAAGGCCTGAAACTATATATATGCAAATTGTCAAATATTGTTCTGCAAGTTGAAACTGCAGTTATATTGCATTTTATTCAGATTATCTGTTATTCATTCTTTCCGGAATCAGAGGAAAAACTTGACATATTTTTATCATACCAAAAATTTGCCCCTTCCTGATTCAGCTCCTGGTACTTCTTATATTTTTTATCCTAAAAGGGATGATTCTAAATGATTCAGCAGCCAATCACAAATTTTAATTCTCTCTGTAGTACATCTAAATGTAGTTTTAAATCTCACTCGAAATGTGTGATTTCTCTGCTGTCGTTACTTGTTTCATCACTTAATCCTTGTTCATCCTAACTTTATGTAGATCTATAGCAGCTGTATGGAAGAGTGAACCTCAATTGTTTTCTGCATCTTGATGTTCAATTGTTTGTATGGCATGATATACTGGTACTGCTTTATGTAGGAATATCGTATCTTGAAAAGGAAGAGGTGCGAGTTCTTCTAAGGCAGGTTAGCTTTTACATGCTACCCTTTGTATCTTGAAATAGGCTGTCTACTTTGTAAGTAGTTAATTGGTGCTAATAATTATCTGTTTATCTGAGTTTTTCTTATTTAAAATTCTTCACTTCTGTAATTTGAACCCTTTTATCATTTACCGTCTGAATTTTTCTTATTTGAAGTCCACTTCTCAAAGTAGAATCTTATATCCATCACTTCGATTGTTTTCACTTCAGAATAATGATTGCATTGAAATACATGTGTCTTGTTCCAAATAATAGAGACACTGTACCATGATCTCGTAAAGTAATATTTCTATACTTTTAATAAATCAGGACCCTGCTTTTTGGACATATAGACCGCTGTCCGAGATGATGATTCGAGCAGCTACAGATGACGTGCGCTTTCTCCTCCACATTTATCATAAAATGATTGAGAAGTTGACTAAAAGATCCCTATGGCTTCTCGCTGTTCGTAGTTCATTGTACTGCAGGTGCTTCTGTGTTAATGATAATGACTATGCAGATTGGCCTCCTCTTCCTCCTTTCCCTGGTAAAAGTCCAGTTCATATAGAAAGTTATGAATGCAAACTCCAGTCGAATTTTAAAAGAGCTTCTCTATGTAAAATGTGGATGTATTTTGAGTTTACTAATGTTATAGCAGTAGGATCAGAAAGACAACTCTAAAACAAATATAATCAGAGCATCAGAACATACATTTCTTAAGATGCATCTAAAATGGGGTTTTTATGCATAGCTATGTGATAGTTGAACAATAAGACCCCAAAATGCTCTAAGTATATTTGTTTTGCGTTCATGACCACATAAATGCTCATAAGTCAAATTATATCAAAGGTTTTCTTTAGTTCTCAGAACCATTATCAGCTGTTAATAAAAACTACTAGACTTTCTAGAAATGCATCCTAGAAGAGGTTTCTTTTGCATAGCAGTGTGACAATTCCCAGAAGCTCGAAATAATCACCTGTTAAAGACATGAAATTATTATGGCTTCAATGATAAATTTTCAGCACAAAATGCATGTGAATAACTTTAGATTCAAAACCTCTTGCCTGTCCTGAGGAATTTCAGCACTTCTACAATGTATTTTATTCGTCTGAGCATATTCAAATGCCAATCAAATTTTTCTGATGGATTCCATGAACAGATGATCTAGTCACTGAAGATTATGTTCCTGACAGAGAAATTCTCTCGGTATTAAATGTTCCTCCTGGGAAAATGGGACGAATTATTGGGAAAAAAGGATCCTCCATCATGTCTGTAAAAGAATCTTGCAAGTAAGTACTATTTTCATATATATTCATCAAAGGTTTTTTCTTTTGTGACATTGATCCTTTTTCTCTCATGCTGCAGGGCAGAAATTCATATAGGTGGTGCTAAGGGTCCTCCTGATAGGGTAAGGTTTGCTACCTTATTAAGCGATTCAAAAGGCGATTGGACTTCTTGAAATGCTAGGTCTTAGTTTTTTCACTGATGGAATTTCATGGCTCTCTAGATAACAGCCAGCTCCTTTAGCTAAATATTCTTTCTTCTTCTTCTTCCTCCTAATTTTGAGGCAAGCGAGCATGGCTCGTGTATTAATAAAATGGTAAATACAAAACCTGTGAGAGATCCCTCCAAAGGTTATGATAAAATTTCAGCTATTTATATACGATAATCTCAGACGCACTACATTTATCTCAGAAGCACAACGTCCTTGAGCCAATCTCTACTAGAATCTTTGCTAACTCTGATGTTGAAAAGAAGTTAAAACAGATTACATTCATGAGTTCTTGGTAAATCTAGTACTTCTCTGTGTTGCCCATTCACAGCTCCTGCACAGTGATTATTTGTTGTATGTGCCGAATTCTTCTGTACAAATATGTGCCGAATGCATCTGAAGGATCATAATCTCTCTAAGTTTACAAGAGGAGAAGCTTATGCATATATCTTAAGGTTTTTTATGTTCACAATCACTACACTTACATCTCGGTCGCACTTTCTATGTAGGTTTTCATCATTGGGCCCGTGAAGGAGGTGCGAAAAGCCGAGGCAATCCTTCGGGGTCGCATGCTGGATCTGTAGCAAGCCTTGGCGCGCCATAAAAACTTCGTTATATGTTACTTGAATCTAGATTTTTACTTCCTGGACGTTTCCTATATATATATGAGATGTGTGGTGTGCGAAAACTTAATGGTTTCTAAGTTAGCTGTGGTGACTCCTCGTTGGTTTTATTGTGACTTTTCATTCTGTTCATAGGATAAGTTAAACTGGGAAGTCAAAGCTCACAATGATTATTAGCCTTGTTGCCACGTATTTTTCTCTATCTTTTACACATATTCTATGACTCTGATTATGTTATTATTGGTGAGCACTCAAACCGGATTTGGTTTACTATCTAGGCTTCAAACTTGAGACCACGAATATCAATTACAAAATTTTTAGTTATGATTAGTGCTCAGATTCAGAAGTTATAATGAATGCTCAGTGTAAGAGGTCTAATTTTTTTTTTCTTAAAAAAAAAAAAGCCTATAGGCCAATCTTTCTTCAATTGGTGAGAAATTGAAATACCCGTCGAAAATATTTTATGCGTTAAATATTTTTGAATTGATTAAAACTTTCTTATCAACAATTTCTCAAGTTTACCGACCGTCCCTAGAGCAAGTGGCAAAGGGCTTAGTGGTTGATATTCAAGACCCAAGTTCGAATCCTAGTTGATTCACATTTTCAGCTAAGTTTATTTCTAAATAAAATAAACGAAGCAGGTAGTGTGCTGCATATTTTTCGAAAAAATAATTTCTCAAGTTTAACTATCTAAATTAAAGTATAATCTAAACCGTTTAAGCAATGAACGTTACTATGCGAAATCAAATTTTAAAATCTATATTTAACTTTTTAAATTTAAATTTAAAGTTTTAAAAGTTAAAATTTAAAATATTATATTAAAATTTAAAATTTGACGCGTTGTTGAATGTTGAATTAAAGAATGGTAGAATTTTTTTCGTCGGGTTGGAGTGGATAATTATTTTACTCTAAAACATTGGTTTTTTTTTTGAGGTTTGTAAACATATCATAGGATAATTTTTCTATATGTACACCATAATTTAACTGTATAACCTTTTATAGTGTATCCAAATGAGCCCTAATTCTATCTCTTTAGACCAAATATCGATCCAATCTATATGGCGACGTGCCACTTTCTCTCTCTTTCGTTCTTGTGTTTGTTTAAGACATGCATACTTTTATCACTTTTCTCTTATTCAACCGTTATTATTTAAAAGTTACTGTCTGATACATTTATACATTTCGAGTAAGACATTCTACTTTTTGACCCTTTTTTTTTCCCTAATTTTGTTTCCTTGTTCTTGTTTTTTGTACTCTGTTTGTTGGGCCGAAATTGGAAAAAAAAAAATTTTAGGCACTTAACTGAAAATTAGCGAGGCCTAATTTCTTCTTAGGTACGTTAACTTTTCGGATCCCACCTAACGCATTGTCTCTCAAACCTGAGCCTCATATTTTTAACCACGTCGATTGCGCTCTATGTAACTCTTCTCCTCACCCCTTTTCCTTTTCCCCTTATTATTATTATTTTTTAAAAGATCCTTATTATTATTATTATTATTTTTTGGTTCCTACTCATCTCGAATCCTGTTTCTACAAATTGTCCGTTTTGTAAACGAAATATTACAAATATTGGTCTAATATATACAAATATTTTTAACTTAGAGATCTGCTGCTGTACTTAATAGAAGAAGATTAGTTAGATTGATTGTATCAAAACCTTTAATTAGCATGGGCAGAAAAATAATTATACTATAATTCTTTTTATTTGAGAGGGAGATAGCAGACTATGTTTATTTTTTAAAAAAAATCTAGTTAGAGATATAAAATAATTAAGCTTTTTAAACTTAAAATCTCGGATATTAAATATCAAAATGCCCAATTTCAAAGTTTCTTTGCTCAAAACTAATCTCATCCAAGATTCCAAATCCGCTCATATTAATTACGAAGAAACAAATATCTAGTTTCAAGATATCTTTTTCTCCTCTTTGGTTTTTTAATTTTCCTTTTAGCTTCTTTTAATTCCCTTCTCCAAACCGACCCGACAATTCATTTATGACAACATCATTTCCCAAAAAAATAAAAATAGGAAAAAGTAAAGCTCTCCCAAATCATTTGAGGAAACCCTAGAACAAGCCCAATGTGCTGTGGTCCCCATTTCATCAGCACTTTTTTGCCCTTTTTCTCCCTATTTTATTGTTATTTTTATTTTTTTAAAAACTTTTATTATGGATTTTTTTTTTTATTATTATTTTTTTTTATTTTCTCCCCGTTCTGTGGATGAGGATCCGTGGTGGCATCCCAAATCCAAAGCGAGCCTCCCTTTCTCCCTTTCCCCGAATCTATTCCTCTTTTGTTTCCTTCTCCACCTCCTCACTCTCTCTCGAGATATTATTATTTGCCCTGTACCTCCTCCTCTCTCCGATCCCTCCTCTCCTCTCCTCTCCTCTCCTCTCCCCCAAATCCTCTCCCAATCGCCGATTCTCTCCGGAAACCACCAATTCCAGCTGAGATTCGCCCCCTTCTCCTCCAAAGCTCCGATTTTGATTCCCGACGAGCTCTCTTTCTAGGGATTTTGCGCCGATTATTGGGGATTTTTTTTCGCCTTTTCGATCCTGTGTTTTGATGAAAGGGGGGAACGAGGAGGAGAAGAGTAGTAGCAGTGCGGGGCCCCTGTTTCCGCGGCTCCACGTGAACGACGCGGACAAAGGAGGAGGCCCCCGGGCGCCGCCGAGGAACAAGATGGCGCTCTACGAGCAGTTTAGCATACCTTCTCAGAGGTTCAATTCGCAGGCCTCGGCTTTGCCCCTTCCCCCGCACGCCACCACCACCAGCGCCGTCCCTTCCACTTCGGCGACCCAGGTCGCTTCATCTCTTGTCATGTTCCTAGCTCAAATTTCATGCCTTTTCCGAGTAATTTTGTGTGTGAAATGGTGGTGATGCAATTCATGTGCGTTGATTCCATTGTAGTGGTGATGAGATTTTACTGTTGGTGTATCTAATTCCTTAATTCGCCGCGCGGCGCGAATCAAAATGTCTCCCATCATGGTATTTTAGGCCCTCTTAGGATCTAAGAGTCCTGTATATTGCTATGTAGGTTGTAACTATATACTTTTCTTCAGGTTTTATTTTCGGAGGGGCGAACTGTGAATTTATTTGCGATTTGTCAGATTCCCTTCATCTATCTTAACTCTAAACTTACTAATCTAGTCTGTGGACCGGACATTTTCGGCGCCTCATTTATGTCACTTGATGCTTTCATGAAAATAGCACTCATAGCGGTTCTTCGTAATCAATTTGGATATTACACTTCTTTTTTTATGTGAAGACACATCTTCATGATTCAATTTAGCACCAGCCAAGTGATCTTGATTCAGTCTAGCTTAGTTGGGATCGAGTCCTCTTTTGTCTAGTTTTAAGTGGTTTTAACATTAGTATAGGAATATTCATGGTGGACTTTTACTGGGATCATATCTTCTTTTTTTTTTTTAATAGGCCCTCAGCCTTATTTTCTATCTGTTCTTTTCTATCTGTTCTTTCTTTTTAACTTATCCCATTCTCCTAATCCTTTATTATTCGATCTATCCTATCTAATTTCTTTCCCTTTTCACCATTACTTACTTCTTCACTTATTGTGATCGTGTTGTTCTACCTTTTCTGCCTGCTATGCTGCTACAATTCATGTTGCCCTAGATATGATTCACATGATTCACGTTAAGGATGACTACGTTTCTCATTGTCTATCTGCTGTAATTTGAGTAGATTTATCTTTTCCGTTCCGATACATGCTTTGTGTGGTTGCAACCCTTTTTCTACTTTTACATATTCTGAATTATTATGCTAAGATACACTCTATTGCCTACAGGGTTTTGCCCATGAAAGGAGCCTTTTTGCTTCGTATTTTGTACCTTCTCATACACCCATTCACTCTTCTGAGAGGATGAATTGCCCGTCGTCCAATGGGGTCAATGCTAGTACCATAAAAACAGATTCGGAAAGGCGGTCTACGAAACAGTTGACCAAGGGGATGAACACTGGAGGATCAGTTGCTGAATGTAGTGCACTAGGTATAAAGGAAACAAATGTGAAAAGTTCTTGTGGGAAGAAGTTGGGTGATGAAGATGATTTTAGGGTTCCTACCTTTGTTCGATCAGGGGTTTCTCCGCACTCGAAAAAGGATGGTTTAATGAGGCAAGAAAAACTGACGCCTTTTGATGCCGGAAATCCAAAGAAAAGTTGCCCAAGTTCTAACGGCAAGCACTTGGAAGAAAATAACAACTCTGAAGTGAATTCAAGAAAAGAAGCTAATGGAAAATCCTCATCAAATCAAGAATCTAGAGAAAAATTAGGGAAACCATCCCCAGTTAACAAAGTTTCTATAGATAAGGACCGCACAAGTATTGTAAACTCTTTTGGGAAATCTCGAAATGGAAGGGAAGAGATGTATCGGGAATCTTGTGGTAATGGAGGTACTACAAGGATGAAAATGGGGCCACGTTCTCTGTCGAATATAAGGAATATTAGTAGGAATTCAAATCTGGGTGATGATTGCTTTAGAGAAGGTGATGATAATAACGAGAATCGGCCATTGGAATTGAAAGATGCAGAACAAAATGATGAATTATCTGAGTCTTCGATGGTGGAATCTTTGTCAGGGTTGGAAGTATCTCCAGATGATGTTGTTGGGGTAATTGGTCCAAAACATTTCTGGAAAGCGAGAAGAGCTATAGTCAAGTAAGCTTCATACTGTTTTTGTTTATTTACTTTTTGCGTATTTTCATCCCAAACTATTACAGTGGCTATCCTGTTTTTGTTGAGAATTATTTCGGCTTCGATTTCACGGTGTCTTTAGTTTGTGTGAAGCCTAGAGTTTCAAGTTACAATTTTTGAACTTGGTACTTCATGCATCAGATTTATTTGAAAAATCAACTTTTATTCAAACTTCAATTTTTCTTTTCAGATGAACGAGGGATGATAAAAATATAGATTGAGATATTTATGGAATAAGCTAGCTGATTTACCCGGCTAACAGTTTAACCATTTTATTATTGACACGAATACTGCTTTAATTTAATTCCCAAATTCCACCCTTTTATTTACTTTCTCTTCTTGTAACATCAATCACATTAAAATAATTGAAATACTATCACTTCCCCTTTACCTGCTAACTAATAGCTATTTTACCTGTGCTGTGCTAGTTCCGCTCTCTATTCTTGGTTTTTCTGAATATTTTGCTTTACAGTCAGCAGAGGGTTTTCGCGGTCCAAGTGTTCGAGCTTCATAGATTGATTAAAGTAAGCCACCCTCTAAACCAATTTCTTTAATAGAAAACAAATTTAAATTTTGAAAAATGACTTGAACCTAAGTTAGAGTTTACTTGATAATAAACAGGTCCAGAAGTTGATTGCAGCATCGCCACATCTACTTCTTGAAGCCAATCCTTATCTGAAGAAATCTTCACCGCCCACTAAGAACCTCCCAGCTGAATCTAATGCAAAATCTCAGCCACAATCAGCTAAACAGAAGGATCATGTACACAGGCCCAAGCAGAGAACGGAGGAATGCTCGAAAGATAACACAGAAGGAAACCAACCTCTCCCATCTCATGAAAACGGAGGCGACAGCAATGCTCCTCATCAGGTTCTATCAAACGGACCCAGTATTGAGAACAAACCTAATGCTTGGTGTCTTCACCCGCCTCCAAACCAGTGGTTAATCCCTGTCATGTCCCCTTCGGAAGGGCTTATTTATAAACCCTATAGCGGACCGTGCCCACCAGCTGGTAGCATTATGGCCCCTCTATATCCAAGCTGCCCTCCTTTAAGCCAGCCTTCTTCTGCAGGCGACTTCATGAATTCGCCTTTTAACGGAGCTCCTGCTTTGCCCACAAACTATTTTCCACCTTTTGGGTGGGTTAATGGGGAAGCCAAGCAACACTCTATTAGCTCATCTAACATGTCGCAGTTAAACAGCGACGCTTTTTCTGGCTATCTCTGGAAATTTCACGCGTCGAAGGAGAGTGAGATACAAGGGAGCACCGCGAGTAGTCCCTGCAAGAAAGCAGAAAGAGATGGGAGGGATGCGTTGCCGCTCTTTCCTATGGCTCCAGCTGCCAACGAAAGCGCTTCCCAGAAAAGCCCTTCTCGCTCCGCAGATAGTAGAAGGGGTAACCCAGCACGGGTAATCAAGGTTGTTCCTCACAATGCCAGGTCGGCGAGCGCGTCGGCGGCACGGATTTTCAGGTCGATTCAGGAGGAGAGGCATCAGTGCGAGCCATGACTTTCTATCTCTCCCGGAATTTTGCTTCTGGATTTGGGCGCATAATCTGAGCCATCGATCTCTTACGACCTACGAAACCAGAGGGAAGAGTGGCTGAGATTCAGCCTCCGCTTCTCCTTTGCTGGTGCGCTCACCGCCCGAGCTTTATCTCGTCTTCGTAGCAAGTATTACTGAGCTATGTTGGTTGTTAGTACATGTATCTGTTCTGATCTCTTTGTTGTTGGCCTGTAAATAATAATTCTCAGCATTTAGCAATATTTTGGATTTTGGCAAAGTTTGTTGTAACCTCCAAATTGTATGTCAAGTGGAATTATGTATTCTATAGCCCGACAGATTTGATTCTAATACAAGTATTTTGAGTACGAGAGTGTACAAACTTATTGTGATAGTAAAGATTATTACGCACCGCCTACTTTCTGTGGGTTTACTTGCATTTAAAATTTTTANGGGATAGGGATAGGAATAGTCCCCCTTTATACAGAATAGTAGTTCTCGATTATCCCCACCAACACCTCTATTTTTTATATAAAACTATATAAAATTGTTGGAAACAACCCAATTTTCATCCAAACCCTATTTTTCTTATCCCCATACTTGTACCTATCTCTGTAATAGTTAGTTCTTACTTATACCCGAACTAAACGGTACCTTAATAATAATTTAAATGCATGGTTGGTCCACGGGTGATGATGTGGTGGACCGGGTCCATGCGAAAAAAAATGTTCTCCCGCTTCCTTTCGCTCTTCAAACAAACACCCGATGGGATCGAAACCTCATCTCCCTATAAATTGAGGTGGGAGGCGAACCCCCTCTCCTCCTCTTCCCCGCACACAACCCCTCTCTCAGTTTCAAATTCTTTCCCCATCTCGTTTCCTTGCTCGCGAAGCCGCCGCCATGAGAGGAGCCGCGGAGGAGATCACCTTGGAGAGGGAGGAGCCCAAGGACGAGCCTCGGCGAGCCCTGGAGCAGGGGATCCTGCGCATCGGCGACCGCCTACGGGAGAGCCTCGTCGACGTCACCTGCGCCTACTGGGACGACGACGAGGGCGTCGTCCGCGACTGGGTCCGCTCCACGCGCCGCGACCACCGCAGGCGCCCCGGCCCCCTCGTCGCCGGCCTCGTCGCCTTCCGCGGCCTCCCCCTCGGCTCCTTTCCCTGCTCCGTCAAGGGCCCCCGATCCCACCCCTCCCACCCCTCCCACCCCTACCGCGCCATCGCCCTCTGCCTCGGCGGCTCCCGCGTCCTCTTCTACCAGGAAGGGAGCTGGCACCGCCGCCGCAAATCCCCGAAGATCGCCGCGCTCCGCGAGCTCCTCGCCGATCGGGAGCTGAGCGTGGTGGGGATCGGGATGAAGAGTGCGGCGGCGAAGCTGGAGGCGGAGTGGGGGCTCCGCGTGGAGCGCCCGATCGAGCTCCGCACGGCGGCGTCGCGGGCGTTCGGGAAGGAGGCGGTGTGGATCCCGAAGCACGTGAGGGGGGCGATCGCCATCGAGGGTCTGGAGCTGGAGAAGCTGGCGACGCTGGTGCTGGAGGGGACGAGGGTGGAGGAGAAGCCGCGGGGGATCGTTGACAGCGACTACGGCGCAAACAACCTCACCGACGAGCAGATCATGTACGCAGCGCGCGACGCCTACCTCCACTTCGAGATCGGGCTCAAGTGCCTCCGCATGATCGGATTCCCCACCTAAACCCTGATCTCTCTAGGTACGCACCAATCGAATTGAATCGTCTTCTTGGACTGATTACTACTCCCTTCGTTCCAATTCTTCTTCTTCTTCTTCTTCTTCTTCTTCTTCTTCTTTTTCTCTTTGTCGAATTTTCGTGCGATCGTTCATAACTCGTAAAACTTCGGAAATTTTTTTTTTCTTCTTCGGACATCAAACGAAGAAGGTGGGCACAATTCCCGCCAAATTCTTCCTGTGGCCGAGTTCTGGGACCAAATTCTTCGGGTTATGGGCTCACGGCCCATTCCAGAACAATCCAGTCCAGTTGACCCAATTTTTACAGGCCAAGTTGGGGCCTCTGAAATTTAGGCCGGAGTAATCATTTCTTTAATTGACCCAGCCTGGTGGTTATTTTGGACCATAGTTTGTCCCAATATGTAGCTTAAAGAGTATCATATGATATGATTTTGAGAATAATCTTTTTAAGCTTTCCGTCGTAGTTTTCTTTTACCCCCTCACCAAAACAAGCTTTTTTTTCCCCCCCTAAACTCCATTTTCTGACAATGATTCACACCATTCTTTGCGAGCTTGTGGAATTTGTTTTTCTCAATGAAATAGACATTCCCTCCAATTCTTCATCATTCACAGACAATTTGGCTACAAAGGGGAAAAAAAATGATCGACTCCATTGCCGACGCTACATTTTCAAAATCCTGTTTGCATTCCCCGTCCAACTAGGGTCAGCATGAAACAGAGAAACAGAGAGCATGCCACAACGCATTTACTATACAAGTGCTAAGTCAAGTAACACGATTCAACTCGCAAGTTGCAGTATCTTCAACACTAGTTAATTCACATCTCTGACCTGTCACTCAGTAGGATCATAATTGCATCCCCCAAAACAAAATTTGCCACTTGATCAGACAAAACATGGTTTGCCTAACCACTCTACATAACAGAAATAGCAAAACAATCTCCACATTCTCCGCCGTCTAATAATCACTCCTGTAGATTCATGTATTAAATTAAATGGTTATCCAAACCACTCCCTCCTTACACGTTGATCTGTTACAGAGATATAAGCAATGGCGAAGAAAAGAAAAACAAGCAGTAGCAATATTACTTGAGGCAGCATTTAGACAGTCACAGCACTTTCAGCTCACAATCACTCAAGCCTCCATTTTGCTAGCAATATCATGTAAAGCCAGCTTGCTTAATGGTATGAAAAGATCGGCCTAGTCACAGCACTGAGATTTTCATTCAACTACCATTAGACTAATCAATCCCCACTAACATTCACAGCAACTGACTTTCTGTTACTTGGAAGTTGGAAGTTCATCCCTGATTAGTCACTAGTAACAAACTGTAAAAGAATTTCCAAAAACTGTTTCCATCAAATTCTATAGGCTTGTTTCAATGCAGTAGGGGGGAAAGGGTAGCCCTATCACTGGGATACTCCCATACCACACTAGTGTGGACCACGATAGAGCTTGCCAAACACATGGAGAAGGGAGACAACAGCTATGAACCCGATGCTCATTATAAGGATGATATTGGGTGACATCTTGCGCCCTGCAGTCTCATCAGTGTAGAACTGAAGCATTGTACTCGCACCTCCTCCTGCACCACTGCCAACCCCAGCAGCTCTCCGCCGGCGCAAGCTTGCGGCCGCTGCCGCACTGCCTATGGGCGGTGCTTCACTGTTTGCAACCATCTTGCTTTGTCTGTATAGAAAAGCAAAAGACTTGTAAGGAATGAGATAATCACAGAGAAACGATGTTCATAGAAATGGGGGTTTCTCCAATCTAGTAGAGAGAGAGAGAGAGAGAGAGAGAGAGAGCGCCGACAGTTAGAAAGAATGCCAAATAACATGCTAATTGCTAATGTGCTACTAGCTTTCAAAGAAGGTAAAGGAAAAGGACTCATAAGTTGTAAATGCAAGATGAGGGAAACATTTAAAGCATGAATAAGAAACAATATAATCATATACTTACAAAACAGTGAAATGTTCTGAAGCCAAAGTGAAATAGCTGCGTGGAGCAGTGTTTGAAAAGGCGTGAGGCGCAAAAAGGCGCACGACTCTCCTGGGGCCTAGGCGCGAGGCGCACTGCGAGGCGCGCGCCTCAAGAAGGCGAGGCGCACAGTAATTTAATTTGATATTCTACATTAAAAAAACTCCAAAATAACTATACAAAACTAAAATAACTATAAAAAAGTAAAGAAAACACATGCATATAGGTACTCAAGTTAAAAAAAATATATTTCGACTTTCAACTTAAAAGTGATTGTGGTGCCAATGTTTTCATTTGGCCTCAAGAAGGAGAAGAGGGCGGTAAAAGAAGAGAGTGGTAGGAGGAGAGGGCAGTAGATGGATTTCATTAGGGTTTTTTTAGGTTTCTTTTAGATTCCTTTACTAATCTTATCGGGCTAAAACATANGGTAAATTATTGACATTTGGTTGATGCTGCCATACTGTACCAGCAATGCATTACTATTTTATCAGAATCTCGAAGTGGAAGAGCCAACAAACAATTTTTCCAGCTAAATTTGTGAGAAGAATGAGACACAGCGAATGGACTGCTAGTGTGAAACAATGAGTACTTGATATAAACCATGATTAAAGCAATGAGTTACAAAGAAAAAGCAAAAATAATCAAAAAAATATTATAGCAAATCAAACTACACACTACAAAAAACCACCAGAAAAATTGTCCTTGCATGCTCACCATATAAAATTACAAAGATATGCCATCCCGTAAACTTTATTAATGCCGGAGAACATGAGTAAAAATTATGAGCAAGCTAAGAGGCCAAGATATTGAATTTTTGCACCAGATCATTACAGGAGGGGTTATTTTCAAAACACCCTTTCTGATTGTAAAGGATTTGGACAAGATACAATTAATATTTGTTAGTTCCCTACTATAATGCTTGAAAAAGAATCTATACCAATTCCCTGGTATCAATTCACCCATGCCGATCATGCTCCATCAACGTTAGGTCCTCTTAACAACCAGTGTCCAATGACATCAAACCACACTCAATTTTTCGCCTTAAAGGCATGCAGATCTAACAACTAAGGAACTAAAATTCAAATTGGTCCAAACAAGATGAACAGGATGAAAATGCTATGCAAAAAACTTACGAAAAACAAACTCAATTATACTACACATCTCAAATTCTGATGTATAATCATAAATCTAAGGTGCTTCGCTGGCGATCTCGCTATGCGATCGATTTCGGAGCATTTTATACCAATAAAATCAAATAAAAAACGATGTACTTAGGCTTGGCGACAAATCAAAGACCAGATCTATGAAGAAGCACGGAACATTGAAGAAATGAGGAGAAGTTAATGGTCCGATCTATGACCAGAGACCAGATGCAGCACCGATTCTAGCGATAGTAATAAGATTGGGGCGTTACGGATTCGATCTACGACTACGAACCCTAACTAGGGCAAAGGATGAGGGGGATCGAGATCGAGATAGGAGAAGGAATGATAGAGAGCGTACCTTCGAATCGATACCGCGGCGGAGCTTCTCGAGGAGAGATCGCACGACTCGACGAAGAAGCAGCTTTAATACATAGTTGCGTGGACCAGTTCTACCTCGTCGCCTGTGAACCGCACCAGTTAAACTAAAGATATTGTTTCCTGCGCCAGGCTTATCCGTGGCCTTTTTGCAATGATCAAATCTGCTATAGTGCACTCATTTGATAAATATATAATTAAATTTTGAATATGAAATATTCAAAATATAAATATACAAAATTTTGTATATTCAGCCAAATATATATTTTACATAGACAAATTGTCCTAAAATAAAATAAAACAATGAACAAAAAAAATCTCAGCACGGACCGGGTCTACCGGCTACAAACTGGCGCTCCTGAGTTTGGACCCGGTTCAGCGTTTCACGACATTTCATTTCATATCAGTTCACTCGCATTCCGAGGGACAGTGTTCTTATCAGCCTCAGCATCGCTTTTTTTTTTTTTTTTTTTTTTTTTTTTTTTTTTTTAATATGCAGAGGAGTGGAGCTACTACATATATTATAGTCCTCCTCTCTCTTCCCGTCCGATCATTTTTTCTTTTCCACCGAGGGGCGTAGCGTGGAGCTTCCCCTCTTCCCCCTTCTTCCCCAACCCTAACCCTAGCCCTAATTCGTGCCCTTAATTCTCGCCGCGGAGGAGATGGTGTTCTACATGCTCTACTTCACGGCGGAGCTCGAGAACCTCACCGATCTCCAACCTCGCGGAGGCTGCGACGACCCCAGCTTCACCTACAACTTCAAGGTTCGTGCATCGAATCGATTCCTTCTTCTTCCTCCCTTTTTTTCCCCCTCCGTTCTCGATCGGATTCGCAGTGTTTCCTCACAGTCTCGGGGGCTCCGTACAGGTCAAATGCGAGAACTGCGGCGAGGTTAGCCAGAAGGCGACGTGGGTGACGCTCTCCGAATCGGTCCCTCTCCCCACTGGTAGGGGGACCGCGAATCTCGTTCAAAAGGTGCGTGCGATTCATCTTCTGATGCGCGATCGTGCTCTGTTTAAGCTTGTAATTTCGAATTGTTTGTGATCCTTCCTTCTGTATGATCCGATAACGCAATGCGAGGAACGACTGGTCACAAACCTTTTGATGGCTACTTTAGGTAGATCATATTGTATATATCACCTATGACTATGTTGTAGGCTTATTTTGCATGCTGAGGTTGTTGAAACCATTGTTGAGGATGCTGGATGCAGTATACCCAAAGAAACTTTGTTGTTGGGAGAATCATTCTATTTCCGTTTTCCATCTTTTCTTTCTTAGTATTTGGCTAGAATTATGTGCGCATCTAGGATTTGTGGTGATGTCTTACAAGTGCTCCCTTGCTTTGATGAAAGCAGCCTTGCTTTTGAGAGTGGAGGTGCTCTTTTTGTAGAGAAAGATATGATATGGACTCCTACACTTTCCCATTGGCTTAGTGTATTAAATTAAAGTGTTTTGTTATTGTGCATCCATCTGCGAGTGGAACTTTTAATAATGTCTAATGGGTACCCACACTTTCCGTTGTCTATGGGCATTCTTTCGTCTGAGTGGGAAGCATGATAATGAGCGTATAGTTCCAACTTTTAAGAGGAGAAGCTTTTTGACTGCGGAGTAGTTTCCATGTGTTAATTCTGCATTTTCTCTTAACTAGGTTTTGTTTAAAATTTCACCAATAAACATCTTTGAGGGATAATTGTCTAAAACTAAATTGAACTCCAATGAAATGCAAAGTTTCACATAGTTGTAAGTCAAAGAATCGTATGGTCATGTAGACAAATAAGATATTCAGGTGTTTTAGACGTAGTTTCTGATTCTTTAGGGATGTGTTACCCGTGTTCCTTCATTTTCATTATGTTAGGACTATGCTACTAGTAATTTGATAGTGTGAGTTTCATTGAAAGATATTTGTAATTTCATGTCTTTTTATATTTTTTGTTGCATTTTTCCCCTTGATCTTTAAAAGTGGATAATAAAATTTTCAATTCATTTTGTTTGACAGCTTTTTAGAAAGAAAATTTGTTAGCCAACAATTAGTACTAACTGAAAGTGACACGTTTTTTCTTAGTGCAAATTATGTGGAAGGGACGGAACAATTCAGATGGTTCCTGGGCATGGGCAGCCATTGACTCTTGGGCAAAGTCAGTCAGGAGCAACTGCTGGTTTGATGGTTTTTGACTGCAGGGGTTTTGAACCTGTTGAGTTTTCTTTTGATGATGGATGGAAAGCTGAATCCGTGAGTATTTCTAGTTTCTTATTGTGTAATCTCATTTTCTTTGTTTTATTGATAACAAACTCCTGCTTATATTCTCAACAGTTATTATTTTTTTTATATAGTGGGTTCTTGTTCAGCCATCAATCTCTTTTGTGTAACTAATGTTTATATGCAATGATGCTTATAATTTAGATTTTTTTTATGCAGCTAGTATTAACAATTGCCTTTCAATGAATGACATTAATGAACCTTAATAATCATTTAGCAAAAAAGCTTGTCTGCACACTAGAGCAGGAAGACAAATCCACCTATTCTTTTTATCAGATTGCTCTTTTATTTTGTCTCTTTGTATCATAAAGTTTGCCGCTTTCTATTTCCCTGTTATCCTTGATATCCTTTTATAACTTTTAGGAGCTCCTCTTTCTATAAGATTCATGCAGCTCAGAATTGATGTACTCGTAAACAACACTAAGATATCTGTGAGGTGACTTATCATTTACTAAGAAAGTGGTACTCGGAAACATCTTCGTATGCTCTTTACCAACCAACCAACTACTAAATGCTACCTGACTGTGCAAAAAGAGATATGCTAGACAAGCTATACCAGTCTTGATAACTCTTGCAAGTGAGATGTTTGTGTATCTTTAAACTGTTATTATGCGTTTCATCTTCTGCTCCTGAATTCATGGTATATTGTACTTGCTTATCATTTTCACATTTTTCTCTAGACGAGCGGCACTTGGTATGACATCGATTTATCCGAAGGTGAATTTGTTGAATATGACGAGAAGGGAGAGTGCCCAGTTGGTGTGACCAATCTCCAGTCACTGTTCAAAGTGGTAAGCATGAGATTGTGGATGGTTGGGACATAAATTCATGATATTTTTAGTTAGTCAGATCAGTTGATATGTATGCATAAATGCAGGTGAAGAAGCAAGAGCGGGGTGGTGGTAAGACAGTATATGCCTGATTTCAGTACTTCTTCAGACACTTTGAAATTCGGGTGATGTATACAACAGCAGCTAAGTTGATGTAAATTTAAGACCTTTTACTGTTTTTATGGCTCTACTAAGTTCACCTTCCTATAAACTGCTGATGACACCCTGGTGACATCGTTTCTTTGTTGATGAGCTGTTATGCTAATGATTTTTTCATTCTGAGATGGTCTTCACACTATTACCATCTTCTTGGCTCGAAAATTTTAATGGCTTTCGCATGTTAATTTTTCAATTTCATGGTTGTGATGCATGGTATGAGCTCATTGCCTGTAATTACGACATTGATTTGCATGGTAACTTCTAGGTCATAAACTAGTGAAGTTAATATATGAGGATGCTGACCATTAGGTTATTGGTAAGAAAACTGGGATCAGACTGCATAACCTTTTGCAGTATCTGGAATCTTCCTGTTTTTCATTTCATTCATTGTCCTTCTCTTCTTCTTCTTCTCTTTTTGCCCCAATCCTTTGCTCTAATTTAGTGGTGCTCGTGGGAGGTTTGATCCATTAGAAATTTCAGTGAAGAGGCTGTATAAGTTGCATCATCCATCGGTGCATGTTGCATTTCTGATTCATTAAAGGCTGTTGTTTTAGATTTTGACTGCTCCTTGGTTTGGAATTTCGGAGAAAATGACTATGAAAGGATCTGACCTATTGCTTGTGCTTTTGGTTTTTCTTAAAAGATTTGATAAATCGTCTTATTATAACCATGATCAGTCAAATATTAGGGCAAACTGAAGAGGCTCTAAAGAGTACATTTTCTTGTATTTTCTGTTAGCAAAATCATTTTAATAATTCTTTGAAGTCAAGAATTGACGAGATAACAATCCATCTAGAAGGTACCTTCCCTTTGATCATTTTTGTGTTCCAACTTCCAAGCATCGTTTGAACTTCCTACAGCCTCAAAAGGGCTGGAAACAATTTCCAAGCCTAGACGACGTAAAAAGTTTAATAACTTCACGCGGAGGTGGTAGCGGAAGACTTGCAAGAGCTACGCAGGCATTCAATAATGCGTACGTAATGGCGTCGTGTATGCGTATGCGCCGGACACAAAAACAGTTTTGCGTTTCTCGTGGACTTGCTGTTCCTTCCCCGAGCTCCGTTCCTTAGGCTTGCGGTCAACGTCCCATGTGCATTTATTATCGCAACCCCGATTGCAGTCCACGTCCCCCATTAATTTATATATATTATATATATACAACATCGCAGACGTAACCATAGACCAAGGGCAAAAATAGTAAAGATGAGACAATATTAAGAGAATTATTCAAAGTTTCCAACCTCCTCTTCGATATGTGTCTCATTCCACACACACAGACAAGAGCACGGTACAAACCTATAAATTCACTTTCTATTATCCAACTGCAATTCGCTTAGCCATCTCAAGATAACTCAACTCAGATACAATTCTAACACTCAGATTCAATGCGACAAGTAGACACAATTTTGTCTCAAAAAAAAAAAAAAAACCCAAGTAGACGCCATTGTGTGTTTGTTTTTCCCATGGCCACAAACAAAGAAGAAACTTCAGATACAGCCAAGACAGAAAATCAAAGAGTCAAATATACAGCACTCATTTTTTTTCGCATTCAAACCAGATAAGAATAGAACAGAGGGGACATACAAAGGTTGTAAGTTCTCTCGGATCCATAGCCGAATATTCAGTGCGCAAATTTGAAATATAGAATAATTAGGATCGCCAAAACCAGAGCTATGATGATTCCACCGATGATCCACTTGTTTCTGTCCATTCTTTTCGACATGGCTGATAGGATCCTTTTGCTCTTCCCAATGTTATCATCCACCCCATGGAGCTGACAAAAAAAAAACAAAGAAAATGTTCACCAATGATGAATCAATTCTGAACGGAAAGATAAGTTTAGCCAAATTATTTTCTCTTCAATAAGCTGCTTGGATACACGGCCTTAAGATTCAAATATTAGAAAAACCTCCGAAATCAATGAAAGAAGTATAGAAGACAAGTTAAACCACGAGAAAGAACAAAAAGTTGCCCCAAAAAGGAACAACCAAAGTTTAAGACATACTGCGTTATGAGCATGCAAGAGAGACTGGCGCTGCTGATGCAGGTCTTGAAGAATAGAAACACCGAGCTCTTCTGTCTCCAACATAGTTCTTCGGCTATCCTTGACTCTGTCGGTGGTTTGATTCAGCCTCTCTGTTGACATCAACAACCTTCCCCTTTGATCAGCAGATACCTGTGTCATAGTATTCCAATCCAAACTCAACAAGGAGCTTTAAAAAAGACGAGTCTGTAGTTTCTAACACAGCACAAGTACACTATATCATAACTAATTATTGGATATTGAGATACTAGTAGCTTAACAGATCATTTGGCAATACTAGGTTTAAATACTAATTGATAATTCGACAAGGGTTAAATACTAATTGATAATTCGACAAAGGTGTAAGAGTATGCGCTTAAAACATTGTTGCATATGTCAACAGACAGAATAGATTTAGAACATGTTTTGACCAAAAACATTAAATAGATATATGGTTGCATGTAAATGAAGTTGATGAGACACGCATACAAAACTCCTCATCAATTAAAGAAGCAAAAAGTGCAGTCTACTCCTTTTACAGTAAAAGAAAGGAAATAGTCAAATAGTTAGATAAGAGGCATGGTGAGTCGTAGTATATGAGATGATCAACCTTCTATTCTCCCAGCAACAAAAAACATGACTTTCGTTACCAGGCTAGCTTTCCAACTATTACCAACAACATATAGGCAAAATCAGCAACATTTTCTCAATCATACTTAAAATGCACTAGAAATTAGGAAACAACTTTATATTAAAAGTTTGATAAAGGAAAAAAAAAATCTTATTAACCTTTCGAAAACTTTCCATGGAGCTCCTGAACTGATGAATTTAGCAAATGATGCAAACAGATACCTTGTTTCAATCAAACTACAGGGATATCGTAAGTTGCCTTGTTTTCAAAAATGCACAAATGTTCTGCAAACTATGGTAGAGCTACGTAAGGTTCTCTGGAGTAACGCTTCTTTTACTTGCAGTCATCTGCTTCATTCTTTCATTCATGACCGAAACTCCTCATTTACTTAGAAAATGTGCATTTTCAGCAGTCAAGCAGCATAACAATACCTCAACTCGACAATTAGGAAGCAACCAGAAAATTATTCAAAAGAAAAAAAAACTTGCCGAGGAAATCACTATGAAATGCCATAGTAAATACTTAAGCTGCCGTAGAAAGTAGAAACACTATAGAGAATAAGTTCTCTTGCCTATTGTAGCACTGCATCATTCTCCAATTATTTTACGTCAATAACACACAGTATTGGGAGGGGTGGAAAAACTGTAATTAATCCGAATGAGTTAACATAAATAGAAAAAAGGGGCGCAAACTAGGATTTTTGGATCAAACTAACCATCACAAATCCTCAAGAAAGAAGAAAGCTATGTGCTTACCGCCAATGTATCGGCCATTCCCGACTCCAACAATTCCTCTCTCGCCGCCTGCTTAGGATTAGCACTTGTAATACGTTTAAGCTCACTCTTCAGATTGTTTAGATCGGATTTATACTCCCTTAACTTTGCCAGCAATCCGGCCTTCACGCTCGGTTGCAAACTTCTCGCCTCGAGATCCATCTTCCGGATCTACAAAATTACAATAAATCCATCCATTTAAGATTGGCATTACCATTACCAAATAATTTCCAAAATGCAGTTAAAATAAAATTACTCCAGGGTCTTTTAGAGTATATTACCAAAGCTTCGGCTTCATCCAATCCGGATTTGATTTCCGACACCTTTTGCTTCTTTTGTTCTACGAAATCAAACACAGATGATTTCGATCAGACTTAGAAATCGAATAGCTCAAAAGAAAAGCAACATTAAAGTGCTGAGATTCACATCAAAGTACTCACCTCCTTCGAGAGCAGCGGCCGAAGTGCATTTCCGCAAGAGAGACGCGGAGATCTCGCAGTATTGGCGCTCGTACCCTTCGAATACCTCGCTCATCGCGTCTCGTTTCAATTAATCACTCCAAATTTGATCCGATCGCGCACTTGTGCATAAAAAAGGAATCAGATCCAGAGATTAAAAAGGGAATTAATCCGACAAATTCGATCGAGCACCGATCAGAAACATGGCCTAAATCGATCATCATCAAACCCTAACCCTAACCCACAAATCAATCTCAGACAACTTGATCAGATCAAATTAAATCCACAATAAGCGAGAAAAATCATCTGTAAAAGGAAGAACATATACCCTGAAATGGTCGATCTTACGATTATAGCACCCCAAAGAGGCGAGAAAGATCAAATAATGGAGAGAGAGAGAGAGAGAGAGAGAGAGAGAGAGAGAGAGAGATCGAGGGAGGAGGGAGAAGAGAGGAGGAAGAAGAAGCAGAGGGGAAGGTGCGAGATGGGAGCGCACCGATCCCGCCTCGGTCGTCTCGGATTGGACGCGACAAACGTGGGGCCCACGGCTCGGTCTCGTGGGCCCCATCCTGCGATACACCCAACCATCACATATACCCACCGTTGCAACTTGCAAGCCCACGCTCTCTTCTATTATTGATTTATTGATTTATTTCCTCCACCGCATACCCTTGCTCTCGATGCATCACGCCGTCCGGATTCTTCCACGTGTCAGACTACGAGGATAGATCCTGACCGTCCTTTTGCTGTTCTTCATCACGATAGTGCTGTATCAAACTGTCCACATGAGATCCGCCGTCAAAATCAATAATCCCGAGTCGCAGTGGAAACAGAGTCGTCCGATGATAATCAGACGGTGGACAACGCGCGGTGAGGCTGTAACTAACCGTAGTTAGGTTACTCGAGTGGCGTCGGTTAGAGAACTTGAATTATTGGAGTCATTAAAATTAATCAATTAAATTATTAATTAATTAAAAAATTTAAGCCCCCGGTAAAAATATTTTAAAACGAGGCAACGGCGTTAGATCTAACGGCGATGGCGGAGCCATTCGAGCTGAAACGGCGCGCCTTAACGGGAGGAGCCCCGTGGTGCTCCGAGGCGTAGCTATCTGTGAATCTGGAGCGTCCGTTTCTTGATGGAGGAGCGAGAATGGTTCGATGGACGGACGGGGATGATCCGCTTTTGGTGAACCGTGAACGGAGAAACGGAAGGGGGAATGGGAAGCGAGAGAGAGAGAGAGATGTATAAAAGGCTTTGGCTCTCAATGAAGAAGAGAGAGGCACACAAACAGAGAGAGAGAGAGAGAGAGAGAGAGCATTCTCCGATCAGAGCTCTTCTTCTCGGAGGAACGATTTGGGAGAAAAATAAGATACGAATTTAGGTAATGGAGGTATAATTTGTTCATCCTAAGATCAAAGGTTTTGCTTTGTTGTTTCATTCTTCCTCTTTCCCTTCTTCTTCCTCTTCCTCTTCTCCTTCTTCTTCTTCTTCCTTTGGACGGTTCTTTGATCGATCCTGTGGAAACTAGAGGAGATCGAGAGGAACGTGGGGAATTTGAGCATTTTCTCACTGCGTTTTGATCTCTCCGTGGATTGCACATCTCCGATTTCTAATTCGCTCTTTGTTTCGGGATTCGCAGAGGGTGAAGTAGGGGATTTGGGGGATTCAATCTCACAACAGAGAAGAAACTGTAAGAGCTGTATAAAATTCAGATTCGTATTTTCTTTTCCTCTCTCGAGGAAAGGTATCGTTTTTCTTCTGGTTAATTGCCCTCGCGATTTGTCTAATTGCTTGTTGTGTCGATCTAAAACTAACAACGATCCATTTTTTGATCGTTTATCAGAGATGTACATGGGTTTGTGCTCAACAATGAAATCGGAGTTCCTCAAAGTTGAACTGCGTTAGAACGGAGTTTCCACGATCTCTGCTTCTTCTTCTTTTCTTCTTCAGGGGCGAAACTGAAAGGAGATTAAAGGTTTGCTTCGATGATCTTCCGATTTCTTATGGTTTTAATCGGTTTTGCCTCTATTTGGAGCAACTGGTGTTGTTTCCCCTTGTTTTCTCACCGATTTTTGTTCCCACTGCAGAGAAAAATTTAAAGGAACCCCCCAATCTGTGGATAACAAAAGGTGGAAGAGGAGGAGCTCACGATCCAATACTTTGTGTAGATCGCTACTTCTGCGATCTCCCTGTTGCGTTCGGCGTTAATTGGTCTCGTGAAGAGATCGCATTTACGCTGTGTTTTCTCGATTGCTTTGGGTCTCTAAGAAGAGAAGGAGAGCAAATCAAGGTATAGGTTTTTACTTTCCTTCTGGATTTGGTTTTTCTATTTTTTATTTTCCTTCTCATTACTTTTCTCTGATTTCAAATTCCTTTCATTTGTTCTCTAATTTCCAACTCCTCCACACCCCTGTTCCTTCTCCTCCTCTGTTTTCATCCTTCTTTTTTTAAAAATAAAATTGGTGCTTTTGTTTGATTATGGCTCATAGTTGTTCCTCATCCGGTTCAGTTGTTTTTCGATGAGGCATTGCGTTGAAGCTGTTCAGAAATTTGTTACTTTTTTCGAATTAATCTTTTTTTTCTTTTGAGATTTTACTTTTTCTTCCCTTCAATCCTGTTTTCTCCAATTTCGGAGTTTTTTTTTCAATTTTTTTTTAATCTTTGTAGTGTAATTTTCATCTCGCTTCCCCTACTTTCCATTGATTTGGGAGACAAAGTTGCAAAATTTTCCTCCTGAAAGTGTTCTCTAAAGCCCAATTTTAGTTACCTCTATTCTTTTGATTTTACTGGTGTTTTCTTTGATTAAATCTTTTTTTTATTTGATTTTAGTTCATTTGACGAGGCATTGTGTTTTGATCTGTTTGAAAAGTCCCTTCCTTTTTTCTGATAGGACAATTTCCTGTTATCTTCTTTTCCCTAATCCCAAATTTTTTAATTTCCTTTTTATTTTTTATGGTATTGGAATTCTCCCTCGGTCGCCCCCTTTCTTAGCGCCGATCCCAGTAGTTTCTATTGTTTAAATTCTCTAATACCCTCTTCCTCCTCTGTTACCTTGGTTTTTGGCGGTTTTTTTTTTTTTATTAAAGCTTATAATTGTTTTTCTAATTTTATTCAGTTCATTTGATGAGGCATTATGTTTAATCCGTTGCTTTAATCCGATTTGCCACTTTGTTTTTTTTTTTTGGATTTTCAGGAATTAGATCTTTCCCTCGCTTCCCCTTGATCCGAGAGAAACCTCTTCCTTCACGCAGTTTTGATATGAAGAGATTATACTTACTTTATTTTATTCCTCCTCTCATCCTCTCCCTCTCTCTTTTTTTGTTTTTGTTTTTATTTTTGTTTTATTTTGTATTTTTTATTCTATTGTGCTCTCTTTCTCTCTGGTTGTTTTCTCCACCCGTCTTCTTTTGCTTTCCTCTTTTTCAAAGTACCCTTTTTTTTTAATTAGCGTGGCTATTAATTCCTTGAATTATTCTAGTTCACAAGATGAAAATTTTGCCTTTACTCTTGTGTAATTCTCCCCGATTGCCACGTGTCACCTCCTGTTATTTTACTCAGGCGAAGGGGTCACATATATAGCAAGAGGGGGGGTGGGGGATGATGGAGAGGGAGACGAGAAATCACTATCATACCCGGGGATCTACTGGAGGAGTAGGCGGCGGAGTCGGTGGTTTCGGTTCGAATCTCAACCACAATCACAGCATCAACGGTTACAATGTGGTGGCGCCGCCGCTCGGGGAGGCGGAGCTGCCGCTGCAGTGGGGCAACCGGAAGCGGCTGAGGTGCGTCAAGGTCCACCGCAAGGACGATTCTGCCGCCGCCGCCGCAGCCGCCGATANGCGTCGTTCGGGCCGATAAGGACTCCGCCAACCCCCTCCTCCGCCGCCCCTCCCCGCCGCAGCGCCGCATCCTCAGGTACCCAGCTTACCTACCTCTTCCTTAAATTCAAGAGTCATTTGTAATTAGTTTTCTTAACTTAGACCTAATTAAAGTTTACCTTAAATTGAATAATTCAATTAAAATAATTTGATTTGATGAAGTTAGAAATTTTATTACTTGTTAATACTAACTAACTAGGCCAAGTCATTAATTTTAATAAAATCGTCTTAAATATTAAAAATTTTAGTGAATATTACTGGAAAAAAAAATAAAGTAAAGGTGAAGGCTCCATTTCAAAAAAGTTCCTTTTATCTTAATTAATTGATTCAGTTTAATTAGGAGGAGGGGTTTGAGTAACCCCCAAGTTTGGGTATTTGTTTGAACATTAAAGAGAGAGAGAGAGAGAGAGAGAGAGAGAGAGAGAGAGAGACTCTATACCGTTTGGTTCGGGTATAAGCAAGAACTAGCTATTACAGGAATAGGTACAAGTATTGGGATAAGAAAAATAGCGTTTGGATGAAAATTGGGTTGTTCCCGAGGATAAGAAAAATATTAGAAAGTTTTATATAGAAAATAGAGGTGTTGGTGGGGATAACCGAGAACTACTATTCTCGGGTAAAAAATTAGCGTTTGGATATAAAGGGGGGGATAAGGGCCTATCCCTATCCCTATTCTCAAACCAAACGGTGCTTAACTTAATATATATAACTATAATAGTTGTGGATGTGTGAATGAATTAGATGCGTGGGAGGAGGGACAAGGGGAGGGGATTCACGCGGGAGCTGTGGCGATTGCTCTCACGTGCTCTGGTGTCAGATGACTCAGATCATGTGAGATGCATGGTTTTAGGTTTGATCCCAGTTTGATCCATCCTTGTTTCCTGCCTTGTCTGATTAATACGGTGCATCATAATAAGCATCAGATGTGTGCAACCGTATTTAGTGTTTAAACTCTGGATGCCTATTTGTTCCCAACAAAGCCGGAAATTTGAGTCCTGTTCATAAAAGCCCATGTAAGGATCAAACTCCCTGAATCCTATTCAGAAATTTTAGTCCGACTCGAATAATAGTAATCACCGTGCTATCTGGTGTTTGTAGGCCGTTGCATCGATTCAATTTCAGCATCTTATTTCTCTTCCTTGGTGAGTTCAGGGATGGAAATGTTCAATGCACGACCTCTCATGTATCTTCTTTTTTTTTTCAATTTTCTTTTTCAGTAATTTCTAGCGGTTGCCTTCATTCATGTAAACCATTAGGTGCGACTTGCCTTCGTGTTCCGTAGATGCAGCCAGGTTGCCCTTTGATGTTCTGAATATGCACTTCTTTATTTGGACGGAGTATAGCACTTCGATTTTGTGTTCCGTTGGCCTGTTTGCTCTTCTTTCAAACAGCCAATATATTCCCAGTCATCGCTTGACTAACTTTAGGATGTGGCCTCTTTACCTACATGCTTATTTGTTCTCTCTTTTATCTTTTTTTCATTCCTCATTAAAAGAAAAAATAACTGGATAACTCATTATTTGCTAATTCATGTTTTAGGTAAACATGAACTTAAAAGTTTTTTTTTTTTTTTTGTTTAAGAAATAGATAGTACGCTATCCTCTTCGTTTATTTAGAAATAAACTTAACTAGAGATATGAATCAATTAGAATTCGAACTTAGGTCCCTTTTGTCACTTGCTCTAGGAACGGTCGATTAAAGTGTAATATTTTGACTGTGGTAGTAAAAGTGTACTAAGGTTGCTTAGAACATATGAGGCAGTGACGCATGGGCGTCCTGAATTTGTAGACCACAGATCAGACTTTAATATTAGGTGATGAATGGGCGTTACACTGTAGAACTTTCGGTAGACCTGGACCATGTATGTGGGTGGGTAGACCGGTCGAGCGCAACCCCTTCGATGGAGTATCCTCAAGGGTGGGGATATTTTCATATTCTTATCATGGCAATTCAGATTCTTTGCGAGTTTGAACTGATTCTGTGAAATCATTCAGTTACGTGTTCAATTTACTAAAATTTTTGTCGTATTTTTAATAGTCATAAGTATTTATCACGAGATAAATGTATGAAAATTTTTAGCACAATTTAGGTATTGAAAATGATGGAGACAAAGTGACAAAGGAAAAAAAAAATCATTTTATTTCTGGTCTCTTTTATATTTTATGTCAATTGCCACCCCTTTTCTGCACAAAGTATAGATCTAAGTACAAAATAAACATCATTAACCGACAATGGCATCGGATCCATCTGATCAAGACCAAAATTCGGGTGTCCCTCTTTTATTTCTCTTACTTTTTTTTTTAATGTTTTTGATATTTGAATGCAAAAACTTTTCTTTTCAGGTAAAAGGAAAAAAAAAGAAAAAGAAAAAGAAAAAGAAAAGGCACAAACTTTTAGTAGTATACTTGTCCAAACTGCAGTGGTGTACAAGATGTTGTATTGTTTAGAGTCTCTAATGCCACGTGTACGAATATGATCAGCCTCTAGTAAAGTCCCGATCAGAGGCGCACCCGGATTAAACGATGACGTGGCGCACATCTGTAGACCGTACTGTATTATTGCGGTCCCTCGTGTTACACCACCTTAATAATACCTCTCTCCTTTTCCTCAAAAAAAATAATACCTCTCTCCCCCCTCTCTCTTTCTCTCTCTCTCTCATCCGGTAAATTTGTCGAATCAAAAAAAAAAAAACACCAAAAAAAAAAAAAAAAAAAAAAAAAAAAAAAGGAAAATTCGTAATGTCAGAGGGCGCAAACCCTCGCTCCTCTCCGAGGAAAACGCGACAGCATTTTAGGTACTCATCATCGAGATCCATCCATTCTCCCTTTTTTTTTTTTCATTGTTATTATTATTATTATTATTATTATTATTATTATTTGTTGCAACAAAAAATATCCGCCCCAATTAATGCTCCTCCAACTCTACACGATTATTAATTTCCCCACTATTCACGATCGAAATGTACAATTTATACAAGATAAATTGGGTAGGTACACCGTATCCTCGCCGATCGCGTTATCCCTCGGCTCATCTGTGTCCATCATTGCAGGAATTCGGAATCGACGGCGATGCGGGGGGCTCCGCAGCATCAGCAGCTCCAGGGCAACGGTGGCGCGCGCCACGCCGCGTCGCCGCCGGAGGGGGAGAGGGCGGGGCCGGCGAAGGGCGGCGCCGCCGCGGCGGCGTCGTCGGAGGACAAGAAGGGGTCGTCGTCGGGGAGCGAGGGCGTGGTGTGGCCCAAATTCGCGATCGCCCTCACCAACAAGGAGAAGGAGGAGGATTTCCTACTCTTCAAAGGATCCAAGCTTCCCCAGCGACCCAAGAAGCGAGCCAAGCTCATTCAGAGAACCATCAACGTATGTTGATGATCATCATCAAATCATCATGATCATCGTGATGATCCTCCCCTCTCTGCATTTAATTTAATTTAATTTTTTTGAAATTTAATTAATTACTCTTCAATGAAAAGATTAATAAAAGTATTTTTGGGGGAATTTTTATTTTTATTTTTAAGTTGGGTGGGGTCTTTATAAAAAAAAAAAACAAAAAAAGAAAATTTCCAAGGGTGGGCTACTGGGTTGGAATTTATAGAAGGGGTATGCATTTGGTGGTGGTGTTACTTTACTTTAGTTAAAAGAAAGCGGAGAAAGGTGGGTGGGCCCCATTTTCTGAGCCTTACAAAAATGGGCTGTGTTATTCTCCCACCTCCTTTTTTTTTTTTCCCCCTTTTTTTTAAAACATTGTTTTTTCCGCGACAGGCCCACCGCACCCCACCACACACATCGCTTTCTATTCTTGACCCAAATGGTTTGTGCATTTAATATGAGGGAGGGTGGGTAGCTTGGATTGGGTAGCTTAGATTCGATTATATTAGTATTTTTCCTTTTCCTTTTCTTTTTTTTTTTTTGGGTAAGTTTAGCGTCTGTTGAGGCTAATTTGTGCTTCTTTGAACTTTCCTCCTGCTGCGCATTTCTTTTATTGATTTATTACATGTGAAGCGGAAAAATCGCTTATTACTTGCGAGGAAACTCAATTGGATAAGGATGCATCACGTGATCAGGACTTTGTGTGTGCGCGTGCGCGCGCGTGCGTATATATCGCAGGGGTTGCTCTTGTAACTCTAGCTGCAAAAACACGTTGTCTCCAAAGTCGCAATTTAGCTGGTTCTGTCTTTTTCTGCGGGAGTTTTAGAAACCGTGATTTTCTTGAAAAGATTGTTGACAAAGCTATTGATTTTACGGCCTAATTATTAGGATGAAGCATTAGATAGATGAATTGTTATTGCATTCATTGTTGAATGGGTAAATTGCAATTGCGCCTAAAAATTTGGTTCCTGAAGAAAGTTTTCGTGGGGTTTCGGTTTGTGGTCCTTAAATTTTACAAAGGTGTATTAAGTCTCTACCATTCCGCTCGATGAGCCCAGAGAATCATTTATTGCTTATGCGTACATGCAACTTTATTCACCATATTTCTAGCCCTTCATCTTGCGCAGATTTAAATATCTAAATATTTAAGATACTTAGATATTGTAGCACTTTCAGGTGTCCTTTCTCTATTTGAATGAGTCTTTCATCTTTTTTTAAATTTTTTTTCCTGATTTTGCTCGTGTTTATTTTAGGTTATGTTCATGAACTCTATTCTTTTGTATCAGCACTTGAGCTCACAATCTTAAATTTGTTATTGCAGCTTGTGAGTCCCGGTGCATGGTTATGCGACCTAACTCTAGAAAGATACGAAGTCCGCGAAAAGAAGATTTCTAAAAAGGTTGGTTAGTTCGTTGCTTTTTGTTCGCTTTTGTTTTTTTTTCTCTAGTTCTTCTAAGCACTTGCAAATAAACTTTTCATTTTTCTGAACTTCCTATTGTTCTTTTGGTTCGCGAATTGGAAAAATTTATAGAGCGTTCAAAGGGACATAATAAATTAAAAAAGTTCATTCAAAAGTGCTTGCAATTTCATATATAGCAAGATAACTATGGCTAAAGCTATGTTTTTGGGCTCTCTTGTGTTCTAATTTTGCTTCACGCATGCAGAAACCAAGGGGCTTAAAAGCCATGCAGAATATGGATAGCGATTCGGAATAGCGGGAAAGAAGGATATGATGACAGACAAAACGAGTGCGAGACAATAAAGCGGTGGTCGGGGTCGACATGGCTGGCGGGGTGTTCTGTAAGAGATTTGTTCTTGAGGTAGGGCACGCCATTTTGTATGTTACTGAGAGAGGGCGCGAGAGAGTTAGAGAGTTGTGAGTATTCTCATTAGTCCTGTAAGGTAGCTCGGCGCAAAAAGATGAAATAGAAAGAGTGCTTCATGTATGACCATTATCAAGTTTCTCATAAAATCAATAGCTGCTTTTCTCTCTATGATTATTTGTTTTCTTCTTTTTTCCCTCTTCTTTTCGCGGTCTCTGATCGGTCAAATTTCAAGTGTTCCATGCAGAAGATGCGGCGAGACCCACTGGCCCCTGCATTGGCATGTTCTCAAATGGAATATAAATTAAATGCGCGGACGAAATTACGGGGTTAATTTGTGCATTGGAAAAGTCTGACCATTCTACAACTGAAATATGAATCAGGAATCCTTTTAATATACAGGTCTATCCGAGTTTTTTTTTTTTCTTTTTTCTCTTTTCTTTTTTTTTTGGGTTTTTTGTGGAGAAGTGGTTGATTTATGGAAACTCTAAAGCAGAGGTTGCATGTTAAGATCCTTGCAGCTACTGCTTTTTCACAACACCTCTATAGCTTCAAATGCATTTCAAGATGTAATTAGAAAGAGTTGTGGAGAAGTGCATTTCAAAAAGAGTATATCTTATAATTTACATCTTAGAATTCATAATAATTCAAATAAATTTTAATTAGAATGAGTTGATGTGATAAATAAAATAATAAAAGTTCTTAGATGATTTTTTTTTTTTGAGAGAAAGGTAGCATATTATCTATTTCGTTTATTTTTTTTTTAGAAATAAATTTAGTTGATAATGTGAATCAATTAGGATTTGAACTTGGATCTCGAATACCAACAATTTATTTTGAAATATATCAATAGTATTATTCGGATAGACATAATAAGAAATTATTAATCTATCAAATCAGATAAAATCACTAACAATTGAGCATTTATTGAATGTCTAATTTTTAAGAAGAGAAGACAATACAGATAGTAGCACAGCAGATGTTAACACACGCCGACTACTAAATTGAAAATACGAGGCGGATAAGAGCCAAAATATTTGTGTTGCAGTGGTGGAAGCAATTACAAACAGTGGATGAATAGTAAATAGTTAAATGAAGCTGTTTTAAATAGTACAAAACACTCAAGATCAATCTAACATTTTGGGAACCGGAAATTGAAGTTTAAATAGGCGGCGCAATTCACTAATTAAAGTTTAAAAGAGAGAGAGAGAACTCCCGCATAACTCTTCACGAGTACCGGTTACGCCTCGCGATGATCTATAAAAAACCCATACGCCCATTTCCGCCATGGATTTCTCAAAGTAGAGAAATAAGTAGAGCGTCTTCTTCTCCTCCTTTTCCTCTTCTATATATTTTTGGACTCGGATGCTCGGGATTAGACGGAGAGGAGGATCCACGGAAACTCAGCTAGGGTTTCTCAGGAATTCGAATCGAACGACATTGTAAGGTACAAATTGAGTTCGATGCGCTTCTTTTTTGTTTCTTCAAGCGGTGATTATGGATTCGATTGCATGTGCTTCTTATTTCCCTTTTAAATTCCCAATTCTAGTGGTTTAACATCTAATTACTTGGTTCTCAGTGTATTTTCCATACAGTTCCATCAAATTAGGTATTCTTTGGTCGTCAATTTTGATCAGGAACACAGCATTAGGTCTCTGATTTGTTCCTCTGTTTCGTATTCTTCGTTAGTTTTTTATCAATCTTTAACTTCAACTTAGAAAATGAAGCTCGATTACTTACCGAATTTTAAATATCCTATCAAAACTTATTCTGCCTTCCAATTTTAAATTGCAATGGATAGGAAAGTGTTGAATGTGTGCATAAGAGTAAAATCCCCAACAAGATGCATGAATGCTGCATGTGCCGCGAAGTGCGTGTCCCCGTGTTGTTGGGTGACTCCTTAAGATTCTTAAGGAGTATCATGATAAGCTACATGTTTGACATTCATTCATGTTCTCCGTTATTCTTGAGTTCGTTGGAACCTTATATATTATTGCATTTTTTACCAATGTCTCTTTCAGAGACAAACATTTGAGCACACTAGGAGCAGGATGAAGTATATCAATTCTGACTTTAGTTGATGCATTATCTATCACCTTCTTAGAATTTTGTAAGCCCACTTGCTTGTGGATTGCTATGATGCCTACGTTGTTCAATTTTCTAGTATAGTCCTCTAATGCCTCCCTAATTTGACTCGGTTGATAAAGAAAGTCTTGTCTTATAGAACATGAGTATCTCAAACGAATTTGACCTAGAATGCCTAATCACCAGTTCACGATTAATCAATTCGATATTGGAGTCGACATGGCTGGTTTGTCATACTTGGAAGTACCTTACGTTATGATTAGTCAATACCATGGACAAAGAGGGCTGAGACGGGAGTATTTTATTGCTATAGTGCTTAGTTGATTCTATTGGTGGCAGACTTTCTTACATGCCAATTATTGTTAATTTGTCGGTTTTTACAGTACCACCTCCCACACCAAATAACACTCGATAACTTGTTCGTTTTTGTTGAATGGAGGTGTTATCACGTGTCGTGTGTCGTCTAGTGGAAATAATATAGACAAGTTTAAATCTGTAATAAGAGTTTTATGCAGAATCTTTGAAGAAGAAAATCAAACTAAATTACTAGGTGATAATCTATTGCTTGTGGATTGCTATAAGGTTCGCCAACATGTATGCTTCAGGATTATTTATGCTTTATCTTGTATTTTTCATGCTTCCAATTAGCTATTGAGTCGCCTAATCTATCCTATAACTTGTTATCTCCTAGTCCTCGATGGATGTATTGGCTCCGTATTTCTCATTGTAGGTAAAAGCAGCTACAAATCTGAAGGATCAAAGCCTTTCATATTTTTCCAGATTTTGTTATACTCTCGACAAAAAAATCTTTTCAACTGAGGCAACAATTTGAGGAGGTAAGGAACTGTGAAACAGAGTTAACATTTTCAACATGCAATGTTAACTCTTATAGCGTCTTTACAGTTCAAGCCTCAACGCTAAGTAGTTAGATCAATCTGGTTATGTGTTGAATTTTACCGCAGGATCCATGTAAGCAAGTATGGTCTGCTAAATTTGCTTTTACGCCTGGTCTACTACATCTATGTCATTTAGGTTGCCACGTGTTATTCAAAGCCTTGTCAACAACCAGTTAGAACCCAACAAATTGTGCCGGTATTTTAACGTTCTCCAAAATCAACATTTTCATCATCTGTTGGTAATGAAAAACAGAACCACGTACCTTATCACTTTTCCTTTGCAGTCTTTCTTTTGGATTGCTATCACCAGATAAATCACGTTCCCGCTTTTAATTTCGTTGTCGGCGGGACATTGTTTCATTCTTTGCTTATGTTTTAGTTAATTGCGCAGTCCATATTCTATGGTTGGTTCTGATCACCTTAGTTTAGTAGAGTCGGTTTTTTTGAGTTATACTATCAATTCTAGAGACTGAATTCCTTATGTAGGTGATTGATTGGTCTTTGTCCATTTGCTTTTCTTTGTACTGTGCATTTACTATTTAAGTAATCATTAATCACCTATTTGACTTGTGGAGATCACAATTAAAGTCCTTGGACCCAGCTGGCTAACATGATTTATCGGACATTAGAGCCCTCCTTTCCATCCTTTCCCTATTTGAAAATTTGGACTCAGAACAAATCTACTTCCTATTCATAGTTGCGTCAGAGATGATAGATGATGAAGAGTTCGATAAACAAAGGATAAACAAATATTAGGCTGAATAGCAAATAGATATTTGGTATTATCGTGGTAATATTTTGAATTTAGTTATTTTTTCTTTTTTTTTATGCCTTGGCTTGGCTCTCCAAGCAAATCAGTTTGTTATCTGTTTAATCTTATTTCTAAACCAGTTAGATGTGGTAGATTGTATACAACTCCATAGGCGGTCTTATCTAAACGGATGGATGGTCAGGGTCTATTATTAGGATTCAGGAGAGGTTCCTACTTCCTTGCTTCGCTTGATTATGACAGGCATTAGGACACATGCACCACAAGTCTTTGTGGATATGTATGTATATATTTATTTATTTAAAGTTGCACCACATACCTGATTGCCTAATGGGAGTGGGCACTGGGCAGTGACTTTTGACGCTGAAGCTTTGTTTACTGCTTAGAATAAAGCTTAACTACACTATACAATAATTTATAATTTTTTTTATTTTTTATATTTTTTTTGGAGCTTGTAGCAAATAAAACTAAATTAATTAACTGCTGATGACTAATTAAGTATTCCATTTTTTTAAAAAAAAGTTAATTAACAAGTCATAAAACCAAATTAAAAATTTTGAAGGTTAAAGAGGTATCAATTTTAAAAAAAAAAGGTAAACTTCAAATACCACCCCTGTCGCCATTTTCTCGCTTTAGTACCATGTGATTTAAAATATATCAATGAAGTACTCTGTGGTTTCTTTTTTTTTTTTTTTTTTTTTTTTTCGTATTACAACGTTTATTGCTTATTTCGATTTTACTNGGGAAACAAATCGGATAACATAGTATATAAAAATAACACTAAAGTACTATGCAGTAGATTGCAATTAAGCCATAGAATAACAAAAACTATACTATATTAAGCTACCTATTGTTTTTTTAGGATTTTTTTCCCTTTTTTTAATCCCTTTTGAGGGCATTTTAAGCTCCCTACCTTATGTTTCTACTTTTTCTTCAAACACAAGCAGCTCTTTCGTTTCTAAAATGTAAAAATTAAATTAAATTAAATTTCTGCAAGTTTGGAGGTTTTACTCTATCAGATAGGAACAAAGTTTTAACTATTAAGAAGAGAAGTACCTTTTAAGCTTTTAGTCTCTAGATATAGGCTTAGTTTGGTATTGAGATCTATCTAACGCTATTAGATAAAATGTAGTTGAAAAAAAAGCATATAGAGATATGCTTTTGCGTTTTTCCGTGGGACCGTAAAATATATATCGTAACAAATTCATCGCGATATGCGGGACGCAATATTACGTATGGAAACAAACAGGATATTTCGCAATCTTTTCGCAATTCCAAATGAAGCCTAAATATAGTGAAAATTGTTGTAGAAACTGAAAAAAAAAAGAAAAGAAAAAAAGATGGCTTATACTTGTTAGCTAGCTCTGTAGATCAATACATTCCAAAATAGCCACTAGCCTTAGTCGAGCGTACATCAGTATCACCAAATGGAAAACGACCGTACGATTGGAAATATTCCTTCACAAATCAAATTTCAAAAATTTGAATTCAAATATCTACCTGCAGTTTCCCAAAGCCAGAATAATACGCAGCCATGTGATTCGTTTTTTCTTCTCTTTCTAATCGGGCCTTAGATGCCAAAGATCCGCTCATCGAGAGGATCGCATTTGGGTATAAAGAAGCATCAGGAAGGTGGATTTAAAGTTATCAACCGTGATTTATGATATGCTCAAAGCATCGTCAGAAATCATTTTGATAAATAAAGGACGGTCATCTTTTTCAGTCGCCTGCATCCTCTCCTTAAAACATCAAAAGCACGAAAGCGATAGATTCCCTCCTCCCCCCACTTTGAAATGTTCTTCAATTAAATTAACACATCACATGTGTACCCCACCCACACTGTGTCGTGTCCGCACATTATTTATTTTATTATTATTACGTTATAGCACGACGGGCTCATCGGAGGGAAAAATTTTAGAATGCAACGGGTATATTAGTGACGTGGCGTAACAAACCAATCAAATTAATCCTTTTAAGAATATATGTCCCATCATGATTGTAAAAAAATATTTGTATTGTACTTTTGTTTGAAAAGAAGGAATGTGATTGGCTTGTTATTGATGATGTGGTGCAAGTGTGACAGTGTAGAATTCCTCCATCGGAGGGACCTACCAACCAGCTACTCGCCCATGCTTTATCAGGTTGAAGCACTTTCCTAACTCAGCAAATTTTTTTAAAATTTTTTTAATTTTCGGAGCATGAGCACCTGTCATTTTTAACTTTTTAAATGTGCCTCACTTTCATCTTTATTGTGTTGCTGCTACAAGATGAATTAATTATTATCTAACTCAGGCGCTTCCGTGCATCTTAATTTCCATCTTTCTAGTGTTTTGAATCAAATCGTCCAAAGTTGTAATCAAGGTAAAAAAAAAAAACTAGATAGGCAATGGAGATTAATGCGCCAAATTGTGTGCCGCGCATGTATGTTCAAATGCATTGGGTATAGATCGATAATTTGCCTAAGAGTAAACAAAAGTGAAAAAAACTAAAACGTTTTCACATGTAATTTGACCGAATGAACTTAAACTAATACCTCAGTTTAAATTATGTATAAAAAAATGTGCACATAGGGTGGGATATAGACTAAAATTACCCATTCCGGTGTCCTATCCCTCCGATCATAATCGGAGGGTGCCCATCCTCAACCAACCGAGGCTTATTACTGCATCAACCCAACGACTACTACCCAAACTAATCTCAAAACGACCCAGTAGAAAAAAAAAATCCAATCTACCACTTCTAAGTAACTACTATACACTAATACACCCCCCAACCTCAAAAAATTAAAAAATAAAAAAAAAACCGCGCAAGCGTAGGTAATATATCAAGAAAAATCACATATCAAACTAAGAAATAGAACTAGAAGAACACCCAATGAGTAAGCATTGATCGAGTCGTGTATCTAATGCTCCAAGCACAGAAACCCTAGCATCTGATCACTGAACTAAGCAGTAAGGAGGAACAAAGCAGTAATCACCAATAGATATAGTAGATCAGAGTATCGTATAGAACAAAACATCAAACATATAGATATCTACGAATCATCAAATCATAGAAACCCTAACATCAGACCAAGTAGGCAATCAAATAAGGTGTAAGCACATGCGATCGCCGGAGAGCGCGATCAAATCCAAACCAATGCGACAGAAGAGACACAGGGAAGAAAAGAATGTACTAAAAGAACACATGTACGAATAGTATTAATACGCTAGATAGGCCACACTATCAGGGAACGTCGGATCCAAAGTGGAAGGGCTAGATCTGCTTCGGAGCGCCTCAGATCCATCAATGGCGGAGCGACCCGAAGAGGATCACCGCGGCGGCGCAGAGAGCGGCGGCAGAGAGCGGCGAGGAGAGGGCGACGGCGCCGGAGGTGGGGCTCGGGGCCGGGGCGTCCGCCGCCGCGGCTCCGCCGGCGAGGGAAGCGACGGCGACCACCGCCGAGAGGAGCACGTACAGAACCCTAGAATCGACCGCCGCCATTCTCTTCCTCGTTTGAACGAACGGGGAGAGAGAGATTAGGGTTAGGTTTTTGCGGAGGCGGAAGAGGCGGTTGTTAGGGTTTCTGCGGAAGAAGAAAGGGAGAGGACGGGGTCCTTTTATAGTGGGATCAGGAGTGGGGAGGAGGAAGTGGTGGGCGGAGCGATTAATTAGGAGCGAATAATAATTAAAATTAGAAAATTCGGGCAGGAGGATTTTGTTCGAGGGGCAGCTGCCCCTGCCCGTAAATTAACAGGCTGGGTGATTATTAGTGTGACAGCTAATTGCACGGCTAAGAGCTCGTGGGGCCCGACACGTGTACCCCACTGTTGCAAATTTATGGCCGCTGATGATTGGAGCTTTGCTAACACAACAACGTGGTGGTGAATTATTATTGCAGTGAATTTACACTTTTACCCTTATCTCCCTGATCATAGTTTTGGGCTATATTTCTAAGGTCCCAAACCATGTACGGGTGAAAAAAAAAAAAATTTATCTCTATCATAAGTATCAATATAGACAATATTATGTGGGATCTAAATTCTAAAGCATTATATATTCATAGAAAAATATGTTTAGCAAGGGCGAGCTACATTTATTGAATTTGCTTGCATTTAAATAGTGAATATGACTAATTTAAAGGAAGCTATCTGTCATTATCAATTTTTTATGTCTAATTATCACCCATAGTAAGGAATAGATATTTGAAGCTTGATTTTTTTTCTGTTTGCTGCAATACAAAATATTGAAGATACAAACGTGTTCGAATCAATGTAAGATTAGTTTATAAAGTTTTCACCGTTGTTCAGATAAACAGTATAATATTGCGTTATCTTATGAATAAAATGGTACGAGCCAAAGATCTTAGTAGAAGTAACAACAAAGATCTTTTTTTGTTTTAAGCCCTTGAACTTATCGACTAAGGGAAACATTAAGGTAATGGCGAAGCCACCCCAGCAAAACATGCTAGGATGGCAGAGGAAGGACACAATAATTATATTAATAAACAATGAAAGTGCCTATAATAATAATAACAGACACTATTTCTTAAAAAAAATAATAATAATAACAGACACAAATAATGGAGGGGACCAATCTGTCCAACCTTTGACAGTCTGTCCTGTGGATAAGCTATCATTAAAGTGGACGAATTATTTAATGAGAACCATGGAGTTTATCATTAACAACGCTACATAATACAATGTATTTATGTAATGTAACGACAAGGATCAATGATTTTAAAAACAAGTTGATAATGTTGTTAACAGCTAATTTTAATATTGATCACATATAAATGTAATGAAACTAACAATAAATTTTCAACTGAATTTTGGTTGAATTCAATAAGGTTGTTATGTATTTTACTAACGACGCATCCGTTGGTATTGTAAAAGCCAAAAAATTAAGTTCTTCCTCAATATTAATTATTAATCAAAAAGTCGAATCAGCATATGTAAAAACTTAAAACGATAGATGATAGATGAAGAACTATTATACTTAGAGCCTTTTTTTAAGGGCATGTTTAGTTCATGATTGGAATAGAAATAAGAAATGGAATTGAATTGCTTTAGAATGGAAAATAGAATGATGAACCATCCAAAAATATTTGATTCATTATTGGAATGGAAATCAAAATAAAAATTTAAAATTTTTGAAAGAGGATTTTGATTAAGAGAGAGGAAAGTGATGAAGGAATAGGAAGTAAATGTTGATGTAAGAGAATTTTGAATAGTTTACTTTGGAATTAGTCAATCCGAAATTCAAAGCCGGATTGAAACATAAATGAATTTCACCATTTCCATTTCGGAGTGGAATGAAAATCAGAATCCGATTCCTATAAAACAAAAGGCAATTATTAGAATCAATAAATTTTATTCTGATTCTGTAGTTTAAAATAGATGAACCAAACATGTCCTAACAGTAAAATTAAAGATTATGGTCCACGAGAAGAAAAGTCTGGTCCTGCCGTGCCCATCTGTAAAGCCAATACGAATGCATAGAACTGGAACTACACCACCACATTCAACGTAAGTAGTCCTGGGTCGCTTCATCTTCTACTCTTACGAGGTGAGGTGTGTAAAAAAGTGAAAACTAGGCATGATAAATAGTTGGTGGCCGGACCGAGGGACGACATATTATATATTCAGTGCCTGTATTACACATGTCCACGCCCCTCACATTTATCGAATCGTTGACGCTAATCATTAATTTCAAAAACTCAGAGTTATTAAAAATATGCAATCAATTCATTTAAAGCGTATAGATGCAGTGCCCACGGGTCTCGATTGTAACTCAGTTCATCCGGCCTCACATCACTTCGAACATGACTCGATCTATCCAGCCTCACGCCATTTCGAACGTGACTCGGCCCAACCCGGCCTCTCGTCATAGGACTGGATGCTGGCCAATTTAAGCAAACAACATTTACTATGCATGAAAGATGGAGTGGATTCTTCCCACCCTGTACGCAACGCTATGTGCCTGCACGTTTGGTCATACGCGGTCGAATTTTTTGAAAGGAAATTTCCGACGGATTGCTGCACCATCTTTCTCTTCTTTTAGTACCAGCAATAATAATAGTATTTTAATTGCCGTCCGAGTCACGCTGCCTGAAGACAACATTGGTACTGTTTGGTTACTTTCGGAAGAGGGAAATGCTGGGTATTTTCCCCTTCCAGTTTCAAGGATAGGTTGTTCAACCTAATCAGACTAGTCTAAAACATGAATTACACTAGTTACGCCAGCTAACTTTGAGATTTTTTTTACTATTGTCTTTATATATAGCTGATGCACTGAAAACTCATAACGTCAAAAACTTTTAATTAGTTCAAACACACATATTACCAAGGGTGCCACATGTATTTATGGACAATTAGTTAGTGCAATATTCTAAAAAATTCAAAGCATTCTTGATACTAATACGTTAGCATTCTATAGAGATATTATTTTGTTGAACCGTGCGAATTATTTTTCTCAATGACTCGAAATTAGGCTTGTATAACCCAGTAGTTTAAAAGCAAGTTGAATGAATGGCCGCAATTATAACTGGATATACTTTTGCTATAACTTGGCCCATGCTATTGTGTATACAAACGGTGCAGATTTATTCGGCCACTAGCAAGTGATGGAATTAGCTCTCAAGCATAGAAATTTTTTTGTACGGAATTATAGACAGTGGTGGTGGGCCAGGCGCGTGCCAAATCAATCACTGGTCTAATTCAATGCAGAAAATGACACCAGAGTAAGAAACCTTACCCTCTAAGAAACCACAAAATTGGCTCCTGCGCTATGTAACAAAGAGAAATCATCAATAGCCTTTACCAAAGATCGAAAGCGCATGTGCTGGTTAAGTGGTTCGTCCAATAACGAATGGCCGCGCATTACAGAATATAGCATCAGCCACACCGCAATGTTAGATGAGATATCCGTGTCAAACAGCGATGCATCCGATGCATCAGTTGGACGGTGATGTTTTAAAACTTTATATATATATATATATATATATATATATATTTAGCCACTAAACGACCCTTCGGTTCGCGATTTAATAAAAACTTATTATTCTGATGATAGGATTAAGTTCAGAATTAAGATAGAATTAAAATAATTTTATATTTGGTTGAGAATTAGGTTTAGCCTGGATATAGATAAAATAGTATTTAATTAAAGTATATGGAATAGAAAAGATAGTAAATAAAATAATATTTTATTTGGTTAGAGTAGTATGGTGGAGCCGATTCTAAATAGGCTATTCTGGAATAGCCCATTGGGGGTGGGGTAAGCTAACCCCATCCCTCAAATTAAGTGTTTGAGAATATATTCAGGATTAAGAGGTTATTCCACTCCTTAACTCCGAACCAAAAAGTATTAGAATTTTTTTTAAAGAATAAAAAAAAAAAAGAGTGCACGGTTTCACAGTGTAACCATCAAAAAGTAGCAAAAGAATTCTCAAAAAAAGTGGAAATATAATTATGATAATAATTAAAATAATTTAAAAACAGCCCACCAAATAGAGCAATTTAATACACGGGATAGCATTCTGGTAGCTTCCGACACAAGTAAACGTCACTCATGATTTGTCGAGTGTTACTAAAACAGCAATCACGCGCGTTAGATCTACATCATCCGGCTCACAGGTGCCCACTCTATCAACACACCAAGTTTACATCGTGAAGCACAAAATAGTTCACCACAGTAATCACCAGTCACCAGCATTACCAAAAAATTTCTCAGAATAAAAAAAGCACAATATAAAACAAGCACAATATAAAACAGGCACAATAATTAAGAAGGAATCCAAACTATACCAATCTATGAACCATAATTCGACATATCTACACACTCAACACGAATCACACATGTACGCAACTCTCAAAACCAAGGGCGAAAACATAGAAGAGGCATCTCTAAAGACCAGATCTGGGAAATGAAGCAAAATAGACAACAAATGAAGATCTAATAATAGAATCATGTAATAGGTAAATAATCAACAACGAATAAGACCAGATCGGGAGAGATCTGGCACCGAAGCGACGTAAATCTCTCAACGGAGAAGAGACCCGAGGAGGAGCGCGGAGGCGGAGGCGACGAAGGCGTAGGCGAGGTGCGGGGAGAGAGCTCCGGCGCCGGAGGTGGGGCTCGGGGCGGGGGCCTCCGCCGCCGAGGCTACGCCGGCGAGAGAGGCGACGCCGATCACCGCCATGGCGCACATCGCACGAGCTTTGGATCCGAGGATCGCCATTGTTGTGGGATTACGAAGAGGATAGAGAGAGAGGGATAGGGAGTAATAAAAGATTTGCTAGAGTTACGATACGTAGGAGGTTGGTTTCCGGTAGAGCGAGGGTAGGAGGAGATATTTATATAGGGGTGAAATCTCGCGGGCAGCGGGCAGCGGGCAGCTGCCCGAGTGACAGCTTGCGCGTACGGCGGTGACAGCTGGACAGGTGGGCCAACGCCGGATTTGCTCGTTGGTTAGTTCACACTTCACGCTTCACGCTTCACGCTTCACGCTTCACGCTTCAGGAAAATAGTTTTTAATTTGGGTTTTCGTTAGCTGAGTTGTCGCTTTTCTATTGGTCGCTGGGTGTGAGAACACTTTTACCGGGGAGTTTCTCGCGTCGTGTTTTGAATTCTCCCGTGTGGAAAAAGGAGTACGTGGCGAGCTAACAAGCACTCGCGCTTTTTTACGGCAAGTTGCACGCTTCGTACTGGTACAGCGTTCGCGTTAGCGTACGCGGTGGAAACAGAGCGCGTGTTGCGGTTCAAATTTCACTTCAGGCGAGTCACGTATCTCCAGTAAACATAAATTATTAATTGTTGATAAACTATGATTTTTAATACATTCCAATTATAATATTTGAATACTAATAATGCTGCATGATTAAGATAATATTAAAAAAAATTAAAATAGAGCGACATCAAATGCCCTTTCTTAAGGAAGAAGTTATTGTTATGTCGACGAATTAGGTTTTTGATTCGAACAAAAAACTTGTTAGGGTAAGGAATATCTATCTCAATGTCTAGGGTGATTATTCCACACTCTCCAATCATACACGACAAAAAAATCATCAATGCAAGCATGCCTTAAAGAGCTTTCCACCTAACACCATTTCCTTATGCATAATACAACTCAAACAATTCATTAGTTTATTCTTTAGCCCATGGGATTGAGAACAACTCTTTTATACGATCTCTAAGATGGAAATTAGTGAAAGAGAAAGAGACTCAACCAACTTTAGAATCTAACAGCAGTGCAAGGGGCCCATATAATTAGGATTTAATTAGAAACTTGATTAGAATACCTAAGAGGACAAGGAGAGGCCACTGCATTGCTAATAACATAATCGTATCCACAATTCCACATAAACCTCAAGCATTAGAGGACAAAGGTGGTTGCAGTTGAGGTCACGAAGAGCTGTCAAACCTAATATTCCCACATCAGGCTTGGTTTTATTCGCAGTCACATTTATTTATTTATTTATTTTGTTAAGAGCACACTTTTAATTAAATGGCACCGTAGTTTTGGGTTAAATTCCTAATGAGGTCGATTAGTTTCGTTTCTCCCTCTAATTATTGCTTGAGGACCATATTTGCAATAATGTTAAGTAGTAAAATATATAAAATTATCAGCATCTTCTAATACATGGAAGTATAGTGGTATTCGTAGTTTCATAGAACAGGAGCAGGGACCTTGAGGAGTGAAGAGGATTAGATAATAACTTGCCCTTGGAGATATTAACTGTTTCAAAATCTATTTGTTTGCTTGAGGGTGTGCACCGGATCACATGCGACTACAACATTACCAAAAGGATCACATTACTTCAACTCCTTGACCTCTATTAGCATGAGTTGTAATTTTGCTGTTCTTTGCCCAATCTCATATCTTTTCCCACACTTGCATTGTGTTGGTTTCTCACAGCATGACTCGTTGACATGATCTTTTCCCCTTTACCAGTTGGAGAGAGAGAGAGAGAGAGAGAGAGAAGTTTTGAGGACATTTTGGAGAACATTTCATCCGCATTTGAAGAGGAAACAACACTAACATTAATTATAGAGAGATCAAATACATTGAGAACAATCAAATTCAGACAATAAACAATATATAGCCATAAGAAAGGGATGAAAGTAACAATACCCTTTCTATTTACTTACATCGAGTGTCCTCTGATATTAGCTCTAGTTCACGATGCCATGACGATCGACCACCGTGAGATTAGAGCATTTGAATCGAGCATTTGAATCATGACAACATACAATTACACACTACTACTACGTACATTACCTATTTACAACAATATACGCAATCGAGCAGCTTATAGAATAGAGATCTAGCAAGCAGTTCAAGCACACTATGTACAATGCAATAGTGCGACGCCATGCAACTTCAGTATATATTGAAGCCGCAGAAATAGTAAATATAACCATATTTTCGCCTTAATGATGTTTCAAGCACTAAAACCCCTGTGGAGAGAACTCCAGGGGTTAGAGGGGATTGCCGTGCAAGCTTGAGCAGCAACCTCCGCCATGGTCTCTTTCTTGACACCTGCATTGCAGATATTTGCGAGAGATCGCATGTGTTTCATGCCGTACTGCGATAGTGATCCGCAGTGTGATTCAAAAGTCCGTACCTTCACGAGAGAAAAGGGCATGCATTCAGCGTCTCAAGGATTTTCCAGAAAAAGAGAGTCAATGGAAGTATCATTATATCAACAAATAAGAGAAAAGGAGGAGTCTTAAATTAATGAAAGCTCATAACGCCACTTACCGTAGACTTGAGGCAAGCCCAGTCATCAACTAAGGGTTGGCCGGATGGTCGAACAGCACTCAGTACCTTTGAGCCTTCCTCAGAACCAAAGAGAAGGTTCCCAATGAGGGCTATGCTGTTATCTACATGCGATCTATGTGCTATTACTTCAAGTAATTGCTTCTGAGCATCACGTTTCTTAGAGGAGCCTTCAGGCGATCTTTGAAACTTGATAAAAGTAAAAGGAAAGAATCAGTCTTGAAAGAACAAATTAAATGCAGCAGATGTATAAAAGAAATATTTATTTCACTAGAAAACTCTATATGCCCTACTGCAAACATACAGACAAACCTTATGCCAGAAATAAACTAGATCTGAATCTCGCTGGTTAACAGATCTTGAGAGTGATCGTAGTGAATTATCATCGATAAATGTGGCATTGTCATTAGCAGGATTCGAACCAATGTACAAGAAAACATGTTGTGCGTCCAGATTAAGATCCCCATACTGCATAACGTGAGAGCCATAGCTGTACGTGTTCCCAACTGCTGTCCTGGCTTTTACCTGTAAAATTTATCACAAGTGACAGTCAGATTCGCAAATTGCATCACAGGGGTAAAACAAAATAAAACAGTCTATAATTTGGAACACTTACTAGTTGATACTGCTGGTTCAGAGTTTCGATCCGCAGATTGTGTACATCACTATTCACAGAAGAAAATAAATTTTTAGACCCCCCACCAAAAAAAAAAATAAATAAATCAAAATGTATAAATATATGTTCAAATGGAAACTTCCTTTGAAAATTCTAATCCATGACTGCAATTTTTCAAGTACCCAAGCTTGTAGAAATTACTCACATCATGCATAAATTAAGAGAGAAGGATTTTGATTTTAACTGTACAGTTTTCTGAAATTGCGTCATGACTCTAATGTTGACAACAAGGAGAAGAAGAAGAGTGCGCTATAATTATAGATGAATCGAGCTTGAGAAACCATATACCTATCCTCCATCCAAGAGACACTGTACAAATCCCCCAGACAGGTATAGTACTCTGGCGGAGGACTTGGGGACTCTCCAGGGCAGTAAGTTCCCCAGCTACTTTCCTCAGCATTCGATGCTGTGGTCGCGTAAATGTTTATATCTTCTGGTAGAAGACCTTCAAAGATGCTCCCCGATTCACAAGCTTCCAGATAGAAAACCTGCAAGGAAAAGAGTATTTTAAGCCATTACATGTATCTGCTACTTTTAAGGATAGATAGCTGCACAACAGCAATAATAATAGTCTGTTACCATGCTTTTGTACGTGCCGGAAGCATGTTTTTGTTTCAGAACAGCATTCAAGTCGTCAGCAAACAAATTAGGAGAGGTTGGCATTCCTGGCAAAGTTTTAGGAACCAAAGCCTACTATATTAGCAAGAATCACAAAATGAATTAAAAAACAGCTAATAAATTTATCAAATACAAACCCAAAACACCAGGCCCGCCGTGATCGGTATAGAAGATGAAGATATGATCATCAGGGCCACTGTCGACAACTTTCCCGCTTCCTCCAGTTAGTGCAGTCTTGTTTCCAAGGATAACAGCGAAGAAGTTGTTGACGGTCACATCCTCACCAACATAATCCTGCTTAAAAGTTACAAATGCATGATAAGATTATCCAACTACTAATGAAAAATTATTAATATGATAGTATATATTGTGACTAGTACTATTGATTGTCCTTTTGATAGAGGCGAACCTTCGGGACCCCCTCATAAACATCCCCACCCTGCGGGTGATTGATGATGACTCCAGGTCTGGGGTTTTCCTCATTGTAAGCGATATCATCATACATGAAAACAATGATATTCTCGTCTTTCAGTCCACCCCTCTTCATGATTTGATAAGCATGGCAGACATCGGCCTACAAATTTTAATTTGCACAAGAAAGAAAAAGGATAATCCATCAGAACGGAAATAATTGACCATTTGCAATACAAACTAGACGCACGGGATGCCAATAGAAGTGGCTCAATGATGGTTTTCCAATATCCTTTTTGCGGCGTAGAGACTATCGTATTAGATGATGCGGAAAATACGCATATCATTTTAAATTTAAATAGAGCATGATGGGGCATCGAGTCGTATCGCTTTTTTATCCAACTTATACCTTTCCTTGAAGCTCGAAACTGATCGTAAATACTATATTGTCCACTCAGGTGACATCTACCTAAATATGACACAGGTCACAAATCCTGTTTCATGCATTTGCTAATCTTCAGTATTGAAATATACAAGAAACCATGCAATTGCCTTATTTTTTGGCTGTTCTGTTAGGTGGAATTGTCCAAATAATTACTACTTTGTAACTGGAAAAAAAAAAAACAAGAAAGATAAAAGAACCAAAATAATAATAAAAGTGCTCAAAGTAAGTACCATGGAAAAATTACTTGCTTTAAAGCCGGTTTGGATGCACAGTCAAAAATCTCCACGGAATTTATAAATTGTGGTTTTGGTCCAAATAAAATAGAAAATTCTATAACTCTAAAAAAATTCCACGGATTTAATTTTTAAACTATTTGGATGCGCATTTTGCAATTTCACGGAATTCCTCTAAATTTTAAAATTAAAAGTTAAAATTTCAATTTTCAATTTTCAAATTTCAATGCAATTTAAAATTTAAAATTTGATATGTGAAATGCGAAATTCTAAATTTTAAATTTTAAATTTTGAAAATTAAAAATTTAAAATATAAAAATCTAAATTTAATTTTAAATTTTNTAAATTTATCAAATACAAACCCAAAACACCAGGCCCGCCGTGATCGGTATAGAAGATGAAGATATGATCATCAGGGCCACTGTCGACAACCTTCCCGCTTCCTCCAGTTAGTGCAGTCTTGTTTCCAAGGATAACAGCGAAGAAGTTGTTGACGGTCACATCCTCACCAACATAATCCTGCTTAAAAGTTACAAATGCATGATAAGATTATCCAACTACTAATGAGAAATTATTAATTTGATAGTATATATTGTGACTAGTACTATTGATTGTCCTTTTGATAGAGGCGAACCTTCGGGACCCCCTCATAAACATCCCCACCCTGCGGGTGATTGATGATGACTCCAGGTCTGGGGTTTTCCTCATTGTAAGCGATATCATCATACATGAAAACAATGATATTCTCGTCTTTCAGTCCACCCCTCTTCATGATTTGATAAGCATGGCAGACATCGGCCTACAAATTTTAATTTGCACAAGAAAGAAAAGGATAATCCATCAGAACGGAAATAATTGACCATTTGCAATACAAACTAGACGCACGGGATGCCAATAGAAGTGGCTCAATGATGGTTTTCCAATATCCTTTTTGCGGCGTAGAGAGTATCGTATTAGATGATGCGGAAAATACGCATATCATTTAAATTTATAAATAGAGCATGATGGGGCATCGAGTCTTATCGCTTTTTTATCCAACTTATACCTTTCCTTGAAACTCGAAAATGATGTAAATACTATATTGCCCACTTCAGATGACTTCTAACTAAGTATGACACAGCTCACAAATCCTGTTTTATGTATTTGCCAATCTTCAGTATTGAAATATAAAAGAAACCATGCAATTGCCTTATCTTTTGGCTGTTCTGTTTGGTGGAATTGTCGAAATAGTTACTACTTTGTAACTGGAAAAAAAACAAGAAACACAAAAGAACCAAAATAATAATAAAAGTGCTCAAAGTAAGTACCCTGGAAAAATTACTTGCTTTAAAGCCTATTTGGATGCACAGTAAAAAAATCTCCACGGAATTTATAAACTATGGTTTGGTCCAAATAAAATAGAAAATTCTGTAACTCTAAAAAAATTCCACGGATTCAATTTTTAAACTGTTGGACGCGCATTGTGCAATTTCACGAGATTTCTCTAAATTTTAAAATTAAAAGTTAAATTTTCAATTTTCAATTTTCAATTTTCAAATTTCAATACAATTTAAAATTTAAAATTTGATATGTGAAATACGAAATTCTAAATTTTAAATTTTAAAATTTGAAAATTAAAAATTTAAAATATAAAAATCTAAATTTAATTTTAAATTTTAAAATTTCAAATTTTAAAATTTAAAATTTAAAATTTAAAATTCAAGAAATAAATTTGAAATTTAAATTTCAAATTTGAAATTTGAAATTTGAAATTTAAACTATGAGCTTTGTGATTTGAAATTTCAAATTCAAAATTCAAAATTTAAAATTTGAAATTTAAAATTTAAAACTTATAAGTGAAAATTTAAAATTTAAAGTTTGAAATTTAAAATTTAAAATTTAAAATTTGAAAATTTGAAATTTAAAATTTAGAATTTGAAGTTTAAAATGTGATATTTGAAATTTAAAATTTAAAATTTGAATTTTGAAAACTAAAATTTAAAATGAAATCTTAAATTCTAAATTTGAAATTTGAAATTTAAAAATTAAAATTAAAAATTAAAAATTTAGAATTATAAATGAAAAAATTTAAAATTTGAAAATTATTATTTGTAAACTAAAATTAAAAAATTGATATTCCAAATTTAAATTTTGAATTTATAAATTTAAAAAATTTAAAATTTAAAATTTGACATTTAAAATTTGAAATTATAAAATTTAAATTTTAAATTTGAAATTAAAAATTTGAATATAAATTAAATTGTAAAATTTAAAATTTAAAATTTAAAATCTATGTTGAAATTTAAAAGTTAGAACTTGATATTTTTGCCCAAGAATGGTGAATTTTTTTTTCCTTTGGTTAGAGTAGATTATATTTTTATTCTATTTTTTAAAGTATAGTTTAACTATGCTCAAAAAATTACGATATTTTTTTTTCTTACAAACACTTCATAGGATAAATTTTCTNTATGTTGAAATTTAAAAGTTAGAACTTGATATTTTTGCCCAAGAATGGTGGAAAGTAGATTATAATTTTACGTTATTTTTTAAAGTATAGTTTAACTATTCTCCAAAAATTACGGTATTTTTTTTTCTTCCAAACACTTCATAGGATAAATTTTTTATCGGTGTAGCATAATTTAACTATACTAAATTTTTAAGGGTATCCAAACGGGCCTAAGTGAAATCCTAATCTAGATTCATCTAACTGCTTAAACGGAAAAGGTCTCGAGTTTTCATGAATTCCGATATTCCTACACCCACAAATTTCGCATCTAGGATGAAACTACTCCCACAAATTTCGCATCTAGTCTAGGATCAAATTGGACAGCCGTGGACTTCGTGGGGAGCCGTGTGTGCATCAATTGGAGAATCATCACCACGGCTTTGGATTTATTTAACATAAATAGGTACTTGATGGTTAGGGGCGTGGGCCTAAGAAATGGCCCCACCAACATATATAAATATGTTAAGAAAAAAACACGGATCAATCACGAAATGTAGAGAAAATTCGAATCTTATGAAGCATGAAGGAAACTTTCTTCAAAGTTTACAGCAGTAAAAGTTAATTCTACAAGGTAGTTTCTACCTCTAATACTCTTCTTCTTCTTTTTTTGAGAAATAGATAGTACGTTACTCGCTTCATTTAATAAATAAGTGAATTAGGCTACATGAATGAAGCATCGAAGGCCTCGGAAAAAAAAAAGAAAAAAAGTTGCAGAGAATTAAGCTATTTTCTAGCAGGTACCTCTAATACTCTTAATTAGAGAATTAAGCTATTTCCATAATTCGCGGAACATATATTAAATTAAGGTTGCACTAGCTTTAGTCACACTCTTCAGAGACAAATTATATGGGGCAATCTGTTCCCTAAGATGTGACAAAGATTCGAGTTTAAAATATACAGTAGGACACTACACGAAATTACTAGCTTTAGTCAACTTTTTTTTGTTTTTGGGTGACCTTGTCCTGAGATTTCTTGTCCGAGATAACCGAAGAGCCTAATATATTAGAAAAAATGTTATTTGTACATCTATGTATAGAATATAAATCTTACATCCGCCCATTTTAGGGTTTAAAAATTCTTTTTAGGTTATTAGAGATATTGATAAAACTAGTGCGCAAATATTAGTATTTAGATTACTAGAATGTAAGATTTACTCCTACAGTTAGCACTGCTCAAGGTCTGTTTTTTTGTCCGTAAGTAATTTTCAAGTTAAAAATAACTTTCACTTAAACTGAAACTCACGATTTTTTTTTTTTTTCCCACTGTTGTTTGGTTAATAGAAAATCAACAGCTTTGGAACTATAATTATTTTATTTCTTTCATTATAAGTGGATGAAAAAAAATTACAACAGTTAATTTTTATTATCTTTTTAATCTCTTTCTCTTTCTTAATTAATTTCAGCGTTAAATAGGACAAAATTAATTACAGTATTTTGAAAAGGTGGACTTATGGGTGAACTTAATTTACAGCAAATCAAACAATATAAGTAGACACATAAGGCCGAAAATAGGGCTATCAACAAGCTGAACACGAGCAAGTTGGAGCCGGTTTATATTTATTGGCTTATTAAAATGAGCCGAACGCTAGTTGGCTCATTAAAATATTGACCTAAAAAATTCAGCTCGTGTAGGGCTTGTTTATTAACAAGCCGAACATGAGCTGGCTCACCAACAACAAATAGATTGTCGGCCCTACTACTAGGTTAAAAGTTGAAAAAAAATATTACTAAAAATTAAAATTTTAATCTAATAATTAAAATTTACAAAATACGTATCTCTTTACATTTGGGTTGGCCTAAAATTTAAATAGTAAAAACTTGTTATATATATAGTCAAGCTATATCAAGCTAAACACGAGCCAGCTCGCTTGTGTTCCAGCTAGTTTATTGAGTGAGCGATCAATCTCGAGCTCATTATATTCAAATTATATTGAGCTGAATACGAGCGAGCTAATTTTAATTCGTGTTCGGCTTGACTGATTGAAGCCCGACATCTGCTGGAAGGTACCAGACCTGGTATACTGGTTGTTGGTGGTATGATCCTTCTCAGCTAATAATATTTGAAAGGTAAAAAGGTGTGAACCTTACCTAATCTACCTACTCAGAAATAGGTGGCACAATTTTAAAACAAACGTCTTATTAATTATTTAGTTTGACGGGGTTTTTAAAATAGATATCTGAAAGTTTTAAAATTTTAAACTTTCAATCTAATCTTAAAATTTTTATAATTGACGAAGGAGTATTATATTATGTACGCAAATATTCCGTTAGATTACGTAATATGTCATCAAAAGATCATTAATACTTATAAAACTAGACGTAAATTGAAAAATAAAATAAAATATTATAAGATAAGATAGTAAAATTAAACTTTTCTTTTATGGGTCAGATGTCTATTTCAAAAAATAGAAGGGGAAAAGTCAACATCCATGTAAAAGCTTCTCATCGAGAATAAATCACGGACTATCAACAAAAAAATGTGTATAGTATATTAGTATATAAATATATACTATATATATACTATATATGAGTGAGGCTATTATTTTGTTTAGAAGTACGGAGCCTTCCTGCTTTCACGAATCGTTTTATTGAGACCGCTGTGTCTTCGAATCGATCATGGCTCCGTTAACACGTTTGATTGTAGAAGTATTTTAAAGTATTTAAAAAATTAAATTTTATAATTTTGTCGATATTCATTTGCTAGTAATTAATGATGCTAAAATAACGGCTAATAAAATAAAAATCTTACAAAACGTCGATAATATAATTAAATTTTAGATCGAAGATATTTATCTCTATTTCAGTATAGTGAAAAAATTTTCTATCAAAATTTTACGTGTTTGAAGATTTTCATACGACTGTAATACTTACGAAACGGGCTTACCCTTGGCCATTAAAAATATTGATTTTAAGCTCTGTCCATTTACTAGGCAAAGATATCGAAAAAATCAAAAAATCTATTTTTTTCTAGCCTCCTTCATTACTTAGATTAAGTTTTTTAACGGAGGCGGATCGAAATTCGGAAATCGCAAACATCGAATGAATAACGCTGAAAGCACAGGGAGGAGGCTCCTGCCTGTCCAGAAATAGCATCTTAGACTTCATTATAATATAATTATTATATATATATTCTTATATATTATATTATATATAAATTGCAGTAGATATTTTTAAAACACAAGCCCTTTTGGGGGATTCTAATACTTATAAGCCAATGAATTTACCCCTTGATATTAATAGGTTTATTGTATCCAACAATATATATCACCCTACCACTCACCTCCATCATCCGACTCATCCACAATTACTTATATTTTTTCCCACTGCTCACGCTAACATACACTAAAAACGACCAACTCTTTGGCTTCTTAATAGACTGATTTATTTCAATACTATATTAATAAATATATATATATATATATATATTACAACATGAATTCAATTCCCCGATTTAGAAGAAAGAGAAGAAGAAGAAAAAAAACAAAAGATAAAAAAAAAAAAAACTCAAAGAGGTTATAGAGGATGACCTGATGGCGATAGTTTACGTATCCGGAGGATCCGGCGATCAGGACCGCCCATCTCGTCCCGACGGTGTCGTCATCACCGTTGATCTCCCGCTCCGAGGGGAGCCTTAGGGCGGGATCGCGGCGCGAAACGACGGTGAGGAGGAGCTGCGTCGGGAGCAGCAGAAGCAGGAGGAGAATCGCGGCGGAGGAAGTGAAACGGGCCATGGTATCGTATCGTATCGGATCGGGGGCGTCCCGAAACGCGGCTCCGTTCCGTTACGGAACGACACGGAGAGAGAGAGAGAGAGAGAGAGAGAGAGAGAGAGAGAGAGTGGGGAGTGAGGTAGTGGAATCTTTGTTTATATAATTCTCGCCGATCCATCTCGACCGTCCGATAGGGTGTGGTTGTTGCGTTGGTGATGGACTAATGGCCGTCCGTTGGGTCAGTGTTGGATACTTCCGTTTGAGTGGGGAGTTGGGATTCCAAACCCCTGCGGATACTGATGTGCATGTTTGGGGTGTCTGATTTGCTGAATCTGCACGCATCTTTAATTGGTCTACAGGGACAAATTGGCCATTAAATAAATCCGTTGTTTTCATAGTAAGTGAATGGGTCCTTCCATGGTTTAGTAATTACATGCGCATAAACACACGCGAGATTTTTAGACTGCATGAAATTTACTATGTTACACTTATATCGTATCATCAATAATCTGGCAGCTATACCTAACTAGTAATATATATATATATATATATATATATAATAAAAATATTTTTTTAATAATTATGATGGTTGAAAATATTATATCAGTAATGTAACATATGCATTTTAAACTTTTTTGCACTTTAGAAACCTATTATGCCATCACATCAACAACTATACTACACATTTTATCAAATTGATGACAATATCTCTAAAACATCAAACTAGTTATTTATTTTTGGAATAAGTTTAGGTCCAGCTTAAGAATGTTGTCTGTGACGTAACTATTTTATTTCCAATCCAAAACAACCAAAACTATACATATTGGAGGTCCTGTTAAAAAATAATTAATGGCCAGAATATTTGTTTGCTATAACTTTTTTTTGCAACCTTTATATATAAAGCGTGTGACAAATAAAAATATTCAGACTTTTCATCGCGACAAGTTGGTAGAATAAATTTTTAGATCTTAAAAGCATACTACCAAATAGGAAAGTCAAAAATTTACAAATAAATGAGTAAGTTCAGTGGTTGTGGTCTCTCATGGATTGCGTTAAGGTTAGATGGTTCTTCTTCCTACCTCTTTGAAATCAAGCCCCGGACCAACGAAGCGGACGTTGTGGCACAATGCATTATGCAGATCACTCACTCTCTCTCTCTTCATTAAAGTTGAGGCTTATCCATTGACAGCTCAGCTCAGCGGAACCTGGTTGCAATTGGGAGTTGGATTCCAGGATACGCAATTAGATCCAGGGGAGAGGGATCACTAGATTCCAACTTCCCACAACAGGGAATCTTCGGTAGGACACGCACCTACGCCACGGCAATGTAGGAAAGCTGGTTAGAAAATAAGTCCGCCTGTCGCCGTTATCGGCCCCATCATGCCACTTCCTCCGAGCGAATTTGAATTAATACTACCAAACACTCCATTCACCCAATTCCTTCTTTCACGATTGGATAGGACGTATTCGCCATAGGACCAAACCTGAGCCTTCCCAAATTCAAAAGATTCCACTATAGCAACTCAGGCTTCCGGAACCCTCCTCAACCTAGATGAACATGCAGTCGGCACGGAAAAAGAAATCAAGGACATTCAGTCCTATAGCTAATTGGCCCGCCGGTAGCTGACTGTATCTATCCCCCGTCATTTTTCTCGAAACGGTTGATTGATATGCTACTCTTGAGATGTCGTTCTTGATGTGATTATTTACAGAGTGTAAAAGTTTTTTATATAAATTTGCTTATAATGTTAATAACAATCTTCACGGGGACCGGAAGTTCTTTCTGGTTTCCTTTTTGTCGTCGTCAGAAGTATGAAAGTAAGAAAGAGTGGATGCTAAAGTGAATAAAACTATCATTTTGCCGACTTATTAATTTCGTACAGCAGAAACAAGCATTATAACTAGTACACGCAAGGCATAGACATACTTATTTATTACTTAACCATAACATTCAACTTTGAAAATTTGTAAGCGAAAGTTCTGATTAATTGTTGGATGGTTCTGATTGGAGGCTCCGGCGGCGATAGAGCAGCTGGAGAGATAATAAATCCCAATATACGCACAATTATTTGGACGCATTCGGTTATTAAGGCATGGAGTTTTATTTTACATGATCGACATTGTAACAGCGATGTGGAAGAAAACTAGACGCAAAAGAGAAATGACCTCGGATTTTTTTTTTATTTTTTTATAGGTCACTCGTGACATCACGGCTTCAGGATACCACGCAACACTCTATTAGGAATACTCGTGGACGCTTGCCCTATATTGCCGTAGACTCAACAAAATATCTAATTGGCTAGCCAAATCGACCAACCATTTGCCTCTTAAATCAAATCAAGACCAAGTGGCTTGTGAATCTAGATGGTTTTGTAGGGTAGGTACAGCAGAAACTATGCTATCAATCACAATATATCTCACGTATGTGGGATGTTGACACAAACCAAATTGTTCGATCAACAGTCAAAGATTCAGCCCAGAAATAGTGAAAAACAAAAAAGGCCACAGCCACCAGATAATAAGCAACGGCCAAATATTAAGTCTTAAGGTTTAATCTCTAGAGCTGCAGGGGGGGAGGGGTTTTTTTTTTTTCTTTTTTTTTCCTGTCACAAGCGAGAGAGAGAGAGAGAGCGAGTTTACAGCACTTTACAGGGCTTTATAATTGTAATTGCATGTAACTCCCAGTTTGCTACATCTTTCCAACGACTCTCCGAAGCAGATTGTCCACATAGAGGCACATGCCAGCTCCACTGGTGCGCACCAAAAAAAAAAAAAAAAAAAAAATCTAAGTTCTTCGAAGAAAATATGAAATGACGACGAGATTTCTAGAGTTCATTAGCTGCAGCTGAATATCAAAATCTAGTATTAAACACAAGCCATAGTAATCATCGTTTGTTTGTGTATGATCGTATCTTGTGAATAACGAGTAAATTAAGAACGAAAGTTTACCTTAAAGGAGCAAATGGAAGCCATATTATATCCCACCGAAACTTCGGTAACCTGCAAGTTGAGAACAATGTAACTTAGAATAATCTCACGATTGGGGAGCGAATATAAAAATTAGTTAAAATGAATTAGTCAAATTAAATGTTGGTATCGACTGGCAAAAACCAATAAGCAAGAATGGTGAAAGGGAAATCATAGTAGCACCAACACGTTACATCGAGTCATCCAGGTGACATATATTTTCCCTTTTATGAGGGAAAAGAGAGCAATTTGAGAAAATATTGATTTACAAGATTTTAGTTCCCTTCGAATATAAGTGGAAGTTATTGAAGATGAAGTACCTCAAGATGTAATACAACCAAAAGACAGCCACCAATAGAGCAGGATAGCTTGAGTACCACAGCCACTGCTTAGAGGAGCCTGAAGCATGGAGTAGCCCCTTGACTGCCAATAAACAAGCTACCACAGCAACCGAGTCTGCAAAAGAGCTTAAGCTTTTATTTCACAGAAGAAAACGCATGGTTCTTACACATAAAGCTACACCTAAGTGTTGCTTGATTAAGGTAGGTCAACAATGATTTAATAACTTAAAGAAATAGTATGAGGGGAGAAATAGTGAAACATGGACTATTAAATTTAATTCAATGCAGATTCCCACGTCCGAGACCTTTTAAGCAGTGACAATTCATACCACCTTCTGCAATAATTAAGGACCTTAACAAGCAGGGGTAGTGCAGATAGAACTTAAAAGTGAATTAAACCAAGAATGGTGATTGGTGACCATCAGAGAAATAGGTGGAATGGAGGTCACATCAAAGATCATGCGAATAATCTGAACAAGAGCCAGGATACTAATCAGCAGTTGTGCATTCTCGCTACGTTATCTTTTAGTTACATTGGTTCGTTCCAGTTCTAGCTTACTGATGATGCTTCTTATGTTGTGTAAGGATATCTTGTGCTAACTAGTATGTCCTGGGCTGTTGATTTCATGTTTCTTTTCTCATATATTATCTTCAACAGTCTATTAGTTTGTGAGATTTTCCACCTTATGTATGAAAGACAAGGAACTTTCAGTCTAGTAGAAAGCGGGAGGATTTGTTTAGTGAGATCCATGAAAAAAAGCCTCACTTCGAGCATAGTACCTAAGAGATTGCTTATCTATCTATACCTACGACTGCTAGTGTCAAAGAAACTCAAAAATATTTTCCATTGGGTCAACAAAGAGGCTTGACATACTTTACATTGAGCCAAACAAAACAAATTACAATAGAGGCAACCAGACGAGGCAGCCCAGGGGCAGAACGATGTTAATCAAACATGCATTCTTATAGAAGAAGGCATCAAAGTGTAAAAGATGGTTATTTAGTTAGCCAGTGCTATGTGACTAGGACGGCAGATCTACAAAGCCAAGCATCAATAAGTTTAAGAGAAGGCAAACAAGTAGAATTATAATACAAGTGTAAGAAGCCTCAGATTTATAAAGTATTTCAATTGTGTGGAGTTGCCTACTTAGATTGTGACTCAATAAATGCAGTAATCGAACATCTAAAAAAAAATACCCACAACTTAATATGTAGACAGTGGCAAACCTGCAAAAAGGACCATCCACAGCTGTACATCTTCCATGAAGTAAGCATGATAGCGCTGCTCAGAGGAGAGAGATAATGTCAAACATTGAAAATCAAAGAATAGCATGCTGTATACTCAATCCACATATCAGCTACGCCATAACACTTCATCCAATCAATAATAATGTTCATAGACCATCAAATTCCTTTCTATAGAGCGCAGAAAAGGAGTATAAAGAACCTAATGTACCTACATTCAAACATGAATGAAAACAAACAAAGCGTACTAAACGAACACTAAACAAACACTAAACAAACACCTAATTCATCCTACAATCAAGCATAGTACAAATGTGCATGAGCTAGATGTTAATGAACAATACCAATTCCCAAGGAAACCAAACTTGGTGGAAGATGGAGTACATCATGAACCCCGCGTAGCCGAGGATGAACCCAGCAAACACACGCTGAAAAGAGTACTGAGATCAACTACTGTAATACAAAGCGACACCCTAAGATCGAATAAAGGGAAATAGGAGCAAACGGCGAGTGGCGTTTACCCTCCACACAAGGCTTTGTAGGGCGTACTTCCTCTCAAAGGAGCGCACCATCTCCTCCTGATCTGCGAAGAAGAAGACGCAACACATGGGTCCATAAGCGATCAAACAACTAGGGCTTCGGAGGTAGGGGGGGTGTTGGTTGTGAGAGGGACCTAGGGTGTCGATGGGTTGGAGATCGTCGCGCGACGGGAGGGAGAAGGGATCGCCTCCATCATCGTCGTCGTCGTCTTCCTCGCCCTCTCCGCCTCCGCGGCGGCGGCGGCGGCGGCGGCGCCTCCACCATTTCCTTGTCAAACTCATCACTCGGCTCGCCACCACGGGAAAGGAAATGATCCTCGCGCGCCGTGTCGCACCTCCTAAGGATCGGAGCTCTGGTCTGAATTCTGATGCTTAGTTATTAAGGTTAGAAGTTTTGTTCTTTTTAAATTTTTGGTAAATTCTTTGCCCTTCGTCCAATTTTTAGTTCTTCCAACAATTAGCGCTCCAACACCAAGAGGGTGTTTTGTTTCTCGCAAAATATTCCAAAAAATAAAATTTAGACTGATAAACTATTATTATTGTTTTTATCTATTTGGATTAACAAATATATGTTTCTTTAATTTTTTAAATTTTGCGAAATACAATATTTTTCTTTTTTTAATTTTTTAGTTGGAAAATAAAACTGTTAATAATAGTGTTTCCACGAAAAACATTTTTTGAACTTTCTCACTTTCACCCACGGTCTAAAACCCCCTTAGACGAACTAAACACCCCCTTATAGCTGACCAAATGGTATCAACATAGCATAATCCTTCCAGGGAAGGGAGGAAAATTTTAAAAAAAATACGAAGCAACTGCAATATAATGCTCGCACTTTTATACGAGCGTACATCGGAGATCAGGTGGCTCACAACAATTGCACTTCTATCTGCAAGTACTACAACCTTTTATTTGCAAGTGAAACGACAACGTCTGCAAATACTACAAACCAAATAAAATGTTTACAACTGCATACAATATTAATAGTTTTAAAAAGGTAAATCTGGTCACCTAGCATCTCATCACCCATGTCATTTAGCTTAGAAAACAGATTTAATAGAGATTGTTGGACATTGTTGATGGTTCTTATTTTGCAATTTTCATGCACCTACGATTCAACCTGATTGCATTTACCATCACAACATCAAGCACATCACATTTCCCTCTAGGTACAGACCAATACACAGCAAAGAGAGAGACAGAGAGAGAGAAGCTAAATTATAAGCTCAGTACGTCAGAGAGTTAATATAGACATAATTATCCGTCATGCTTACACGCAACCAACTGAAAAGGACGGAAGAAGATTAGCTTAATTTGAAAAATAAACATCAGCAACATTCTTGTTCGACGAAGATGGAGCGCACAGATGCCATAGCAGATAACAAGAAACGGCAATCCGAAGTTTCGCTAATATCTGTCCAATGAATGTCAGCATCAATATCATTGTTCAAAAACAATGGCAATCAAGTAAAGCATTCTTTGTAGACTACGAAAACAACAGTAACCTGATAATCCTACTCGATATGTGAAAGACCACCACCGGAATCAGATTTGGTCCTGTTCATGAAATTGAGAAAAAGACAAATAAAAAATAAACAAATAAACCATGGTTCAACCAATATTCCTCCCGCTAAAGGGGAATTTGGAAAATTAAAAACGCATGAAGCAAAGCAAAAGGAGACTCAATTTGTATAGTGTAGCATTTACAATTAGAATAGAGCAAAAGTCATAACAAACTATATAGTAGAAGAATACTTTCAGGGCGCGTTTGGTTCACACTATGAAAGATTACTAGGAGTAAAATAATATCCGAAAATTTTATTCTTATTCATTCTATTACTAAGAATGTAGTATTTCGGTATTTGGTTCGTATGGTCATATTATTTAGTCATGTTATCTAAAATTATGAAAAACATACAATTAATTTATTTATTTATTTAATTAATTTTAAATAATACTATCAAAAATTTCAAAATCTTTTTAGAAGAGAGAGAGAGAATAATTACAGAAATAGGAAGAGAAATAGAGTCAAGATTAGAAAGAATGAGAAAGTTGAAATTTTAGAAAAGGAGGGGGAGAAATAGCTTTAGTTTAGAGAGAGAAAAATAGTTAAAGTTTAGAGAAAAAAGATAAGTTTAGAAAGAGATATGAGGTTAGAGTGTAAAAAAAAATAATACCAACTAGCCGGCGGGTGGAAAAAAAGAAAGAAATTAGACATAATATATTTATCTCAATCCATTAATATAAGGATACCCATCCTCCCTCAAAAGAATGAGATTAGTACTTTGGGATGAATCTCATTCCCAAGTAAATCCAATATTACCAACTAAATTATTAAATGTGTTTAGCCAAACACCATCATATTTTTTTATTCTTATTAAATTACTAGGAATCTTAAAAAGATAGCGCGAACCAAACGCACCTTCGATGTATAGTAACATCACAGACAATTGAAACAATTAACAACACAATTAAAAAAAAAATGACAAACAACTTAATTTGTATATTGTTTAATAACACTTTACGCTTACTTGTGCTCGGATGGATTAGGCATAACCTCATATACTATTGTTGCCACAACATCCCTTCTCAACTGGATATTGAATAAATGAGAATCAGTAGGAAACACAACTAAATAGCATTATATTTTGCACCAAGAGAAGTGCCAAATTTTCAATCAACTACCTGAGTCGCTTCACCCCGCAAACCAATGTAATATATCTGAGTTGTATTACCGCCAAAATTTTCAGGAAAATGAAGAGTGAGATTAGCCACACTTTGAAATCTTGAAAACCTGATAATAAATTGCCACGAAATCCGGCCTCAGGAAGAAGTAAAACAGTAAGTTGAGTGCATGCATGGGAAACTTGAAAACTACTAGAAATAGCACATAAGAACAAACCAACAGGCCATGCGTCCATCAGATCAACTGTCACAAATGCTAAATGATATTAAGAGAGTAAAAACTCTGAATTTGCAGAAGAAAATTTGTATGCTGACAGAAAATAATTTTGAATTAAGTGCATACGTGCAACAGATGTGTGGCGGGGAACAAAGAAAATAAGTATATACCACCTTGTCTGATACTCGAGTACTCCTTGCAAATTCTCTGTCAGCTCCCACTCCTGAGAAAAAATGAATAAATGTCACATGCTTTATTAAACATAGTCAAAGAAAAAGTCTTCTCGTGAGTCATGTATTACCTGCACAGGCTGCATATTTTGAGCATCAGAAAAGTCGATCCCTTCTCGATTTATAAAACTGTTAAAAGTCAGAAGTACGGAATAACTTTCGATATTTCTAACTAACCAACAATCCAAGAACATATTACAGTTTTGAAGGAAGAGAAACCCATACTGACAACAAACATGCAGTATCACATACAATAAGAAGCATGTTCTATAGAAACCGTAGGTAATAATAACAGTAGAAGATAGTCGAAAATGCAAAAGTTACAATGGTGATACAAAGCCAGTCAGTGAACAATAACATATTTGCAACGCAAGGGAAAACCAGTCCAAAACTCAAAAGGGCAATACACGATCAAGCATAAAAGTGAAACAATCTAAAATATTGTTGACAAATCTGGAACATACGCTCTCATTTTAGAAGGACTCGTTCCGCCACTACCACCAACGACAGCAATGCTCTTTATCTTAACGTCGCATGTAAACCTGTGACAAATATCCAAATGCGAACCCTATTTAATAGCAAAAAAAAGCCATGAATCTAAAATGATGTTAAGATAAAATTGTATCAAAAGGTGAGTAGGACTACTTGAGAGCGTCTTCTTTCAATTATATCCCAATGACCCCAAGGCAGTAACATGGGTAACATCAAATACTTACGGAATAAAAACAATTAACTCAGGATCATCCTCATTGCTCTCCAGAAGGCCCTGCCAAATGACAACGATCATCAGCAACCAAAAAAATTAAAAAAATTTAAAAAATAAAAGAACAAAAAAGTGTATGCGAGAAAGTACAGTCATGCATATCAATGCCTAACGTATTTCCTTATTTTAGCAATAAAAAATCGATGTATACAATCGTAAACAATACTTAACCATCTTATGTTAGTATGCATCAAAGCCCAGAAATTGCAGTTTGATGGAATGACTAACACATACGCTCTATAAATATGAACAATAAGGCAGATTATTTTACACCCGGCTACATGCTGAAGTTAAATTAACTGGAAATTTCTAACCAACAATTATTGAAAGCTGATTTAGGATCATCAAAATAACAAAGAAAAGTTTAGGACTGGATTGTTTGAATGATAACATTAGACGCTTTTCTTATGACGCCAATTGAAGTGACAACAGAAAAGGCTTCCAATAACGTTTCTCAAATCAAAAACTGCATTTAGCCTTCGAGCCAACTATTTATGCAAACCCAGCACAAAGACTTGAACGATAGTCAACAAGCGAGGGAACAAGAGAGAAATAGTTGAAATAACTCGTAAAATATTAAATCAACTAAAAGCATACCAGCATTACAGAGAATTTTTTTTTCTTTTTTTCTTTTTTTTTGTGGAAGCAGCTAATATAACTACGAATTCTGAGGTGCTAGGCCAAAGGAGGCAAAAAAAAAGCACAACCTCTGAGGTATCCAATCGTCGCTCCCATGCCTTAAAAACCGACTTTACACTCCCGGCGACGGATTCGTTCAATGCTATGACCTGTAATAAGAAGAGATGAGACAAAAGTGACCTTTGAACTAATCCTCATTAGAGACCATCAGTGTAGGATCCATCGTTCGTAACTTGTGCATCCCCAAAACCAAGCAAGCCATTTATTGGATCAACAAGAGGCTAATTAATTGATTAATATGATTATCTGTAGCTCATGACCGCTAATCTAAGAACTCATAACTGGCGAAACACAAAGAAAGTAAATAGAAAGCGAAAAAAGCCATTTCGACAACAATCTAGGGGTTCGATTAAACTCAAAGTGAAATCAGAATCAACAAAATGACCGAAATGAGAGGAGGACAAGACAACAATTCAGAATCCGTGAACAACATAGGAAGGAACCGTATGAAGGGGCGAAATAGACCTTAGAGAAGTCGATGTGCTTGTACAGAGAGAAATCCGAGGAACAGTTGTGATCCTCGCAGCTGTGATCGTGCAAACACGCCATCCTCTCTCTCTCTCTCTCTCTCTCTCTCTCTCCACTTCTTCAAAACCCTCGGTTTCGATCTGGACTCGCGAGCTCTTCAATATCGTATTATGGGTACGAGAAGAAGAATCGAGAAGAGCACGCGAAACTTAGTAACAGCGAGGAGTGAAAATGATAATAAAGCGAAAAAGGCAAAAGAAAAACAGAAAAAGGAAAAGGAGAGAGAAAGAGAGAGGAATCGGCGCTTTTTTGGGGGTTTACTCCGGACTCGAGAGTCGAGAGAGAGATTCACTGGGCGGTGACTCGGCGTCTAGACGCTTCGCGGAAACAGTAGTAGATTGATGACGAACATTGTGAGTTTAGAAAATTTATTTGGACCGTGTGCACCACGTGATCCGTAGACCCGCACCGCTCATTCGATGCGATCTTCCAGCACCGGATGGGGGCGGTGCACGGATGACATGGTGGATCTCGTGCAAGCGAAAGTTTTCCCGTACAAAATGGGCTAGGATGGCCCCACTCGCTGGGAAGCTTGCTTGGATTTGCCCATCGAGCCCATGGGCTTGCAATGGGCTCAGCTATCGTGGCCCGTTAACGGAAGTCGTTCGAAGAAATAATGGCCTGCACCAGGTGCATCCGTGCTTCTGTACACCGCATTCGCATCAACTTACCATTCTACGTAATTTTCAATCGCTACAAACCAACGAGATTCAAGCTGTTCTCTGTTATGTGAAAAAAAATTGGATGCTGGTGATTGAAAGTTAAGATGGAGAGGAAGGTTGATTTGTGCTCTGCTTTATAATGAGCACTGCACTCTTCTATTGTTTGAAGCTTATTTTCAATTCTCTGATCATTCCAGATGTCGCTTTTAGCAGAAGTTTGTGACCAGATATTCTTTGTTTAATAGATAGATCGCTGCTGGATCTTCTAGGGACTCCCCTGCAGAGATGAAGGCTTCAATCACCACGTGAAAATGGTTAATTTCGAGGAGATGGTAACAGGCACTCCTCAGACTAGAGTGCCGAATAATATGATTTGCATCAACATGAATATAAACAAAATATTATGACTTAAGAAAGAGGAAGAAATATGAAGCAGATGACAAACTTGGCTTCCCTACCGTTAAGTCCTCTTTTCAGACACAATGGTCCCATGCAGAAGCCCAAAAAAAAACGAAGAGGAATTTTTTTGAAAAAGAGAATAGCAGTTTCATATACCAGAACTCCAAAATAAAGGACCAAAAAAAAAATCAAAACAAAGGTGAACGTCACAACAAAAGAGAATTTTATATGACATCTCTGAATTGCCGAAGCATGAGTCGTAATTTAATGATAATAATAATAATGTCCTTACACTGTCTTCAAGTCTTTAAATACTGGCCAGAATGACCAATTTCCTTTTGTCATTTCTATTTCAAGTTTCTTATGTTTTATACATTGTAACTGTTACACCTACATAAAATCGTACAAATGCCAATTTCACTATAGTGGATATCGGGTAGCTTTTCTGCAATTTATGTTGCTGTGTCATTTTAGAAATCAGGCTTCACCAGTAGCATCAATTTTCCATTCTAAATTCGCCGATGACCGTGTTGCATACCGATGAATGCCCTCTAAAAATTGCCCAAAAATAGCATCTGATCCTAAGATTTCAGAGTACTTCGTGAGTATCTCCATAAGCTGATCCCTAAGACCACTGCACCAGCTGCACCAGCCAAAATCTGCAATAAATCACAATAAAAGATAAGTAAGCTAAATCCATTCTCAAGTCAAGACAAATTTATGAACGGCATAGGAGATATTCCTCTACAATCCTACTTGAAATGCCTTAGAACACATTTTGGAAGCAGGTAGTAAAGCATCCACCGACTGGTCCAAGTGATATTGAGGAATCATGCATGTGAATACCAACGGAAAAAACAGCAAATATAGGAGAGTAAGGACATTTTGCAACAAATTATAATATCTTGCAGGAACATTGAGTGGCATACCTTAGCGTCTCTGCTAAAACCGTTGGTGCTCAAATGAAGCAAGGACTTCAGCATCCTAAAGTGAGATAACCGCGGCATTAGAATGACTACAGTGTATTGTTTTCTACATGGAAAAGGTAATATTCTTTGCAATGCCAATTGCACTCTGCTCCGTGTCAAAGCTTTTCTGACTTTAGTCCGTCCTTCATCTTGAATCTGCATGGAGAGAGAAAAAAGTTTCAGCATAAATGTATCAGAGTCATGTCTAGTGATGTATAATGTTTTACAGAAGTTTTCTTGAACAATAGTAAAACGTGCAAAACCTGCAAGTAATGCAATCACAAGAACATTATGCATCGCTCAAAATCAAACAGTACCTTGAATGATGCACCAACATCCCCAGAATAAGCTCTTGATTGGTAGCTTCGCAAAATTCTGTCTAGCCAATAATAATTTTCCTACAAATGCAAGAATGTCAATAACTAAAACAACTTATAAACAATACAAATATTATGTATTCAAATTAGATAAGTGTCATAAAGTTCAAAAGTAAACCTGCAAACCATTTTCATGAGCTCGTTGTTCTATCTCCAGAACAGTCAAAACATCCTGCTCAGAAGGACCTTGATCTTGAAGATATGATATCTCATCCAAGGCAAGGTCAACCTGTGGGAGATCTGTTAAGTTAATTGAACTACAAAAAGAAAGTTGCCCATAATGCAATTTCTGGAAAAAGATTTTGCAAACCATAAAATGCTGGAATAGTACATACAAGTTTAGATGAGATGTCTGGGTCACACGAGAAATTTACACTTATGTCACCACGAACATCTCCACTTCTCGAAGGTTTATTACCACCCAGGAAGACGGAGACATTAACTGAGTATATCTGAATATTCACGAGAAAATATAGTATAAAAGCTGTAACTAATTATGCTAAATGAAAAAGGGAGAAAGAGAGGCACGAAAGAGTATTACCTGGCCATGTTTGAACCGAAGAACTTGCATAATTTTGGTCTCGAGAAGTTTACTCAAAAACCCAACATAGTGGATCTCTTCCATCTGGAAATGAGCAAATCCATCAATAAATGTTAAGCTGATGAATCATTAAGTCCAGAAATAATATGCACATTTTATGAAGTACCATTGATGAATTCTTCAGCAACACAGGAAATGCTAGTTGGACAGAGCACTGAGCTTCAACCATAGGACTGCGGACAACTTCCCTGCACATAAAAGGCCTAATTTGTAACTAAGGTTCCATAGGAAGAAACACAAGCATAGTTAACAGATCAGAAAAAAAAACAAAAGTTCATGACATATAAGATGTATATAAGCTCATTAAAAGAATACACTGTAAGACACTGGAGATGAGCAAATCATAGCATCGCACACCTAATAATAGTGGCTGGAAATTTGAAAGGCAACCCTTTTAGGTCATCACGGTTAAACTGTAGAATTGGTTCTGACGGCTTTGGTATCCCACCCTAAACAAGACAGTTGAATCAGCTAGTGTAAGATACTTCTGGATTTGGCTGACTTGAAAGAAACTCACCAAGTACTGCAAAATCAAAGGAAGAGACACAGCCGGATGGATATTCCCAACTATGACTACAGTAAAACTTGAAGGATCCTTGAAGCAGTTGTTGAAATATTCACATGCTCTGATGGGATCCACATTTTTCAGGTCACTAATTCGAATCGGCTGCGCATCAAATTGTAACAATTAATAAAAATAACACACGGGAAAAAGAGGGCAAAAAAATCTAAACAAACATACCCTGAAAAAGTAGGAGTTCCCATAATTGAGTTCCCGTACACGATTTGCAAATGCAGTGTAAGGGTCTCTTTCTTGGGCACGAATTGCTTCCTCTGCCATTTGCATTACTATTTTCACTTCCTCTTCCCTTGGTTCCACATTTGTAGTAAATAGTTGGTAGACTAGCTACATATGTCAAGAACAATAATAAAGTTATTCGAAAATATGGTGCAATGTAGCTATCATGTATTTGTCATCATTATCATCGCACACCTACTTTCGTCATGCTATTGGTATTTAAATAGTTTTAAATGTTATGATTTGTTTCATGTAATATTGACTTAATCACCTTTTCCAGAGAAGTAGGTTCTAAGCAAATGATTGCTAACTGTTGACAAAACAAAAACTTCACTTGTTGACAATTTTTATGCTGATATCCAGATGAAAAAAAGAGACTAGTGTTCACTCGTGTTTCTACAACGTTCTGAGTTCTAAGGAGATAAATTCTTAGCATGTTATTACATGTGATTTTTTGCCAGGACTTACAGGTAATGTGTTTGGAGTTTGGACTAAGAAGATGCAACATTTACAGAAATCCAGGATTATGAAAAAAAGTGAATACAAGATATTCCTTTGAAAAAGAATGATTTGATTGCAATTCTTACGGATGAAACAAATTTGTCAGAACAGAGAGAAAATAAGGCTACAGAAAGGTGGAAAGGCAGAAGGTAAGTAAGGGGTTGAAGGTTATAAAAGAGCGGTCCATTCAAGAGTCAAGAAGAAATGCAAATCAAACAACATGAGATTGCAACAAAAAAGATGTGTAGTATTTTATGTATGAGCATGGTTTTGTGCAAATGACAAATAGCTTGCAAGACAAACCTGGAGAGCAGTTTCCAGATCAGAAGGCGAGCAATCACCAGAAAACGTTCTCATGTATGCTCCAACTTTTGTGCTGACTTCAGCTCTTTTACCGGCAAGCATGTCCATAAGGACTGACGGTTTATACCCAAATACACCGATCTCTCCAGAGATGGTTGACCCCATTGAGCATGAAATATATTCATCCTCTGACAATTCGGATAAACCACCATAAGCAAACCCAGTAAAAATAACCTGCCAACATTTTTAACATAACCAGATTCAGAACTAAGTATTGAAAGCCACGAGCACCATATGCTGCCTCTAGATGTAAGTAGTTCAAACAAAACAAGACACCAGACTTTACTGATCAATCAATACCTGATCATCAAGAAAGTCGGTACACTTATAGCAAATCCTCATGCCATTGGACAAAAGTAACTCAGAGACACCAATGCTCACGTACTCTACCTGTTCTACAATGCTCCTGAAGAAGGAAGGATAAAGGTGTACAGATAATAATTTGCACCTCAAGTCAATCAACCATAATACAGTACATTTTCAATAAAAAATATAGGTGACAGTTAAATACCTAGCCTTCCACATGATAAATTTATAATACTAGGGTCCAGGAAAAGTGATACATCATATAAGGAGAGATTTAAGGCTTCTGCATCGTAAATTAGCAAGCGCAGAGCAAGCATTGCCAGTCCACACAATTACACATGTTCTGCTTATATTTCCAAGTACATGCACACTTGAAATCAAATGTTCATATACTGACATATTAATAAGCTGAAGAAATGATTAACATTCCTAAAGTTTTCAACACTTCAACGCCAAAAATATTTCTTAAAATACATAAAGAAGCAATTGAAGCAATTTTATTCAATTTACAAGCAGAAAAAGCAATCTGCTGCAAGTCACCAAGAATAAGAATCTATGATGATGAATGTTATACTTCTAGAGGAGAGTATAAATCAACAAAAAGTTAAGAACAGACAGATTGAACAGTTAAAAGCTGTTTATCCGACCAACAAGCAATCGACAACAACAACTCGTAAGCAGCAAGTTTAGAAAATCAAAAAAAGGCGAGCAAGTAAAAATCATGAAATATTAAAAGAGCTTTACCCTGGTTCTGGGCTTTCTCCAACAATTTCTTCAGGAACATTTTCATCATCCCAAAGAGGAATATTTCTCTCATTTTCTAAAGCATCGACTTTTACTACAGCAGCTTTCAGATCCTCTAGAGTAGCACGAGCTCGAGGTTCTACTATTTTTATTACACAGCTGCAGGTAGTGCAAAAGTTTATAGCAAACTTTGATACCTCTGCTGGAGAAATGTCTGCATGCATCAAAGCCAATTTTTTTTTAAAACAAAAGCAAAAATGAGGAAACAGGAGAAAATGACTCCTCAAAAGCTCAACCAGGAATTTATCACCATGTAAGTGTTATAACATCATCACACAATTTCAGAAGTTAGCCTTTCATATACAGTAGCTAAAACCAAGTTGAAGACGACTACATGTAAATATCTTTATGTAGGTAGGTGAACAAGAGGCAAACACAATTAAATTAGGCACACTTATTTAACTCCTCAAAGATGCTACTTTTAAGTCAATATTTATCCAAAATAACATGTCTTACAGGGAAGCTTTCACATAAGATGATTTACCATATATCCCACAAAAGTTTAACATTCATGGAGCCAGCCTACCAAAATTGCTCTAAGAAACATAACAAATATCTTTTGCTTTTGCTTCAGTGAAGCTATCCTTGGTTTGGAATTATTTTCAGAACAAATTTCTAAAATCATGACAAAGGTCACCATGCTCCAGGCTGCATAAGAAAACCACTGTGAATATGCAATTCCTTTTCTTGTCAAGAAACCTAATTATAAGACATTTAAATTAATGTGCAGCTTCCACAAGCAGCATCTCATAACTTACGAGGCAGGAGAGTCTTCTGTAATTGGGCTTCGTACTCAATACCAACAACCGGTTCCTTGCGTAAAAAGTGCTGGAAAAAATTATGAAATAAATCAATAATTTCAAGATTCTAAATGACATTTACGAAACCGAATAAGCAGCACTAGGTAAAATTAAACACACAAATCTAAACTTGTATATCAGTAACCAAGGATGCAATATCAGCCCACAGGCAACACTAGGTAAACTGAATGCTAGACTTTAATGTGTTGCTTCATGATGCTACAAGCAAAGGCATAATCAACATCTTGAACAGGTTAAATCATAAATGCTGGTTCAAAAAACATGTACACCTGAACTGGTGGTGAATTATATGTGCTAGACAAATAACTTTGTCAAGATGCAAATGTAAAAAAGAGATCAACTACAATCTGGAGCTAGCTATCCCTGACAGAAAAATGGCCCATCAAAGCCAATCAAAGCAGGAATCATATACTGCGTCACTTTATTGCCTTATTATTTCGGAGAAAGTAAACAAAAAATATTAAAAGATTTCAGTCAAAGAAATTGTTGATGGGAAGAATGTTAGTTTGAATTTGATAAATGACACATACGAATATTTTTCAATAACCATAGCAAATAAACAAAACATAATTTGAAATAATGGGCTTCACAAGACATAAGTAAACAACATAAGCAAACCAAATCAATAAGAGTAACAAATCAACAAGAGTGACAATTCTAAACAGCATAAGTAAACCAAACATGCAGTGTATATCTCAAGGACGCAAAGAAAAAAAAAAAAAAGCTGCTCGAGAACCTGTAAATATTCATCACGTAAACTTGTTGATTGCATTTGGTCACGCTCTAAAAATGCAGATTCAATCTCCGACATCATCAATGCACGTACAATGGATATTTCACGTTCTGAAAAACCATGAAGTCGAACTCGGGCAACCTGAGAGACTTTAAAGTCAAAAGGAATGATTAGGGAGAAACCCCCACACCTTGGGGGGGAAGAGACAAATCATTATATAGTTAACATAAATTATGGTAAACTATACAAGCTTACCCATACATCTGTTATTGTCGTTTAACATACAATTCTTCTGTTTGATCACTCTTCTCCATATGAGGAGTAACTTGTTTACTATTTAGATGACTTGAGATCCTTGGCATTGCGCATATAGAGAAGGTTCAAACTATAAGAGGCTATAACTTCACAAACATTCTACTTACCAAATAAGATAATAAATACTGTACTAATCTTTGCAATCAATTACCCACTAAAGAAAAGGAATACATAAATTGTTATGTAATTAATTGAGCCACTCTTCTAACTGACTACAGTATACACCTTAAAAGTGTTTACTGCAACCAACCACATAGGGAGTTCACAGGTTTGCAAAGATGCCAATATTGAAACAAGATTAAAACTAATACACTAGATATTATCTGTAGGAGTTTGGAATTTTAAGAATACCTCAAGTAGCATAGACTCAAGGGCCTCAACAGTCCCCCCTTCTCCGCAACTCGAAGTCATGATGTAAGCTTTTACAGGACGAACAAGAGAATCTGCAGCAGAAGAGCAAGAGAAGTATGGGGGATCTCTCCTGCGAGATATTTTGAAAAACCTCTGGTTTAAAGCACAATGAAACATCGCCTCAGCAAGCGAATCCCGGTAATCCTTCACTGTTTTCATCTCACTCACAGGCAGCTTGCAGCTGATCATCACTGCAGACTAAAACAACCGCCAAAAAAAAAAAGCACCATTTAGTACATTGTACATTGCATTCACATATTAAAAAGCTATCTGCTTGCGAATTCTAATGTATAATTGATGATACATTTCACTACCTACATGCACTCACATCCATTGAAAGTACTAACAAAAAGGTACTACTAACCCCAGCAGCTTCAGATTCAACAAAGCATGAGAATCGGGGTTCTTTATGCGATGGAACAGGAAAATCTGGAATGGGTGGAGAAGAGCCAGTAACTGAAACTTTTTGACCAAAATGTGCCTTAATTAGCTCAACTACACTCTGCATGAGAAAGAAACATGATGAGAGTAACAACTGGAAAACTGTCTCAAAAAGCAAAATGTCAAGGCATACGATGTTATGAAGCATATTGTACATTAGTATAATTACAACATTCAAACCTGTGTATCCGAGAAATCACCCACAGCAACCACAGCCATATTGCTAAAGTGGTACCACTTATGGTAGAAGTGCTTAACAGTCTCAGGTGTAACTGTCCGTATCACCTTCTCCAAACCTATCGGCAGCCGTTCTGCATACTGAACAAAGCAACTAATCAAGTAAAAATAAAATAGACGGTGATAACATATGTACAAAAATGAAGTAGCAAAGATAACTCCAAAATGACCAACGAGGCAACCCCACCTACGTATAGACGTACACAACTTGGTGAGTTATTTATACACATACAAATCAATTTAGCCTAATTTAAAAAACTACCCCATAAATATCTGCTTTTTCACTTTCCCTCCCTGACTTTCAAGAATCTATATTTTGCCCCCTTAAAATTTCAGAAATATTTTCAGGAGGGTACAGTGTTAATGGAGAGGGTAAAATGACCAAATTGCTCTTACTTCTTCTATAAAAAAAAAATAATTTTTTAATATATTTCTGTCATTTTGAAGAGCATTTTCGATATAAATTATAAGAAGTAGATGGAATTTGTGATGGAACCCTAACGGAAAGGGCTAAATACAACAACTTAAAATGTTGAGGGGGTAAAATATAGGTTTTCGAAAGTTAGGGAGGAAAAGTAAAAAAACAGGTATTTATAAGGGGGCTTTCTGTAATTTTGCCTTTATATTATTTCAAATTAACCATAAGTAGTGAAAAAACAGCACGATGGTCCCCTTCAACCCAGATATGCATTACAAAAGATGCTTACATTTGAAACTAAAGCATCCATCATACAGTAGAAACGCCCATACTTACAGAAAGAAAAGGTGCAATAATACCTTTGATCCTTCAAACATTAGAACCCAATGGGCGTCCTGCATGCGTCCTGCAGCGTTACGCCCTCCTCTATATTCTTCCAAAACAGCTCCACGCTCTTTTTCAAGATCCTCTGTCGATACTCGAACCTAGAACAAGCAAATAATCAAAAATGATGTGAAAAAGTTTTGAGTAGAAACTAGGAATCAAACATACTACGGCAATATATGCTCTCAAACCTCTGAACTGAACTCCGCTAGAACTGAAATGGCCTGTGATAAGAGGTCAGGCTTGTCCACAGGAACGAGCAACTCGTAAATAGTTTCATCAGAAGAAGTCAGCGCATTCTGGCACGCGCCAAACTCAGCCCCAATGCTCTCCAAAAACTTAACAATATCATGATTTGAATATTTCTTTGTGGCGCTGAAAGCTAGGTGTTCGACGATATGAGCAACTCCCCGCTCCTCCTCTTCTTCCAAAACTGAGCTGCCAGAAAACCCCATTAAATTATTTCATTAGCAACATCCACGCGACCAAAGTATACTATCCCTTCAGTAAAACCCAACATAAAGCAACTCTTATTTCTGATGTACTAGAGATAAAATTCTGCACTGAAAGCTATGTTCATCGTACATTCTCAATTAATAAATCGAAATGCTCATCATATGGTTGTTCATAACTATTTTCTTCTCCCTTCAGGCCATATCTCCCAATATGAACCTGCTAAAACTACATACCGTTCCCGATTCTTACAGAAACACTACGACACATACAGATCAACTAACCAGCAAACATAGAGCAAAAAAACATCTCCTAGATCTGCATCAAACATCACCACGAGCTCAGCAACCACTAAATTACTCATAGGCAGATCCCAATTCCTCGAGAGCAAGCAAAATCTCTTCACTTAGCAAGCGATTTCCGCGAGATCGACGAGTGGAGAGGATTGAAAACCCGCAGATCTTCGACACAGAAGCCGAGATCGAGGGAGGGGGGTTGGGGGGCTAGGGTTAGAGTTCGACTCACCCGACGTTGACGGCGAGGGCGAGGGCGGCGCGCATGCGGGGCTTGGGGTTGGAGCGGACGTAGTAGGAGAGGCCGTTGTCGAGGACGCCGTACGCAACGCCCACGGGCTCCTCCGGCAACGCCTCGTCCATGGCGACGCTCAGAAGCTTCAGCGACCGGAACCCCACGCGCCGCCCCGGCGCCGGGCCCTCCGTTGGAAGAAGATCCATCGCCGGCTCCTGCTGCAACTTCGAAATGGTGGGTATCTCTGTTAGCTCTACTGTTTTAGAGAGAAAGAGAGAGAGAGAGAGGCAGAGAGAGGAACTTCGGCGACCGCGGTCTCTATCCCGGATTGGCTGTTCCGTGGACCTTGTATACCACGTCACCCAAGAACCGGCTCAAAACTTGCATTGAGTTTGGAATCTCTCAAGATTTGAATGGAATTGGACATCAGAAAATTATAACTTCCGGAAGTTTAACTTCCCGAGCAACAAATGTTATGACCAACAATTCATGACATGCAGGTCTCTTAAACACTACATAGACTGTATTTAATTTATATTTAAACTTATATTTCATTGCTTTAAGAACTCGTCACACATCTTGGGCCGAGCCGTTTTGTTGCTGGGCCGGAGATCCAAGTCCGAGAAGTTACTCTTTGGGCGGGGACGAGTTTGTTATCTTTGGAAAATTATCCACACGGACAGCTGAGAGTTAAAGCCAGAATCGGCGGCCAATCAGGCGGAGCCACCGAACAAGGAGAAAATTCGGCGGCGAAACAGATAACGTTGCCGATTTTAATAGGTATCTGTGCAATGAACGAGTCGTTAGCAAACGTGCATGCAAAAGGCTGCTTAAACTTGAAGGGCCGGGGCCTGTTCGTGGTGTCCGGCCCGGTAATGGGCCGGATTAGTGAGTAGAAGAAGAACGTCTTTATCTAAGGGCCCACCCAATGGGACCACCATTGGATACTGCAGCAGCAATACAAATGCGGGGGATTTGGGTGAACGAGGAAGTTCCCCCAGCTATCCCGCCGCTCCTTTTTTGGGGCTGGTTGGGACTGATTCAGAGCAGCATATGTTTTTACTTATTTTCAACCGGCACTTGTAACACCATTGGGACCAAAAGCTCCGTCAATCCGGATCCATTTGCATCTCAACACTGCAGGGTAGTAATTGGGCCCAAATGGGCTGGACCGGGGCCGGTCTTAACAGTCAACCCTAATCCCCTTCACCCCGCCGCAGATCTGTCACCGACGACACGACGATCCCTCTCCCTCTCTCTCTCTCTCTCTCTCTACCACCCCGTACGCTCTCTCTCTACACTCTCTCTCTCTCTCTCTCTCTCTCTCTTCCGACGCAGCTTCCCCTCCGATTAGGTTTTAGATCGCCTCCGCCAGGTTCTCTTTCTCTCTCTCTCTCTCTCGAGTGAGTGGATTAATTTGTAGGAATTGCGAGATCCAGAAGGAATTTGAAATAATCATCATGATCCACGTCTTCTTCACTGAGGAATCATTATTCTAAGAGGGTAATTCTGGGATGAATCTTGCAAGGGAGGATCCACTATTTAATTTTCAATGCGGGAGATTGGATTCTAAGTTATTTGATTTGTTCTAAAGCAAATCGATTGTATGTTTTAGACCAAAGGATCTTACTAGATCTCTACTTTCTAAATGGGCGAAGAAGATTTTTCATTTCCTCTTTTGTCGAGTATTAGAAAAAAAGGTAGTAGGATCTCCAAAAATTAGGTATGTTATGACTAGTTTCATGCTCTATTTGTGCTCAAAAGCTCAATCTGGTCATACTTTCATAAATTAGTGACCCTGCATAGATTTACTAAGGTAAAAGTTTTCTTTTCCCCCTAATTCAAGCGTCTACTCTTAATTATATCATAGTTTGTTTTTATTAATTATCTATAAGCTGTTAAGTTTTGATTTAATTGCTATCTTAAGTTAGCGTGATATTTTTTCCCTTTATTATCGAGTGGGTTGTGGAGCAATTTTCAAAGACTGAGGTGAAACTTTTGAGAGTGCTACATGTCTTCTTTCTCAGATTAGGTAAATCTTGGTTTGTTAGAGGGTTTGACTGTGCTTCCTGAGTGGTAATTACAACATTGTAGATTTCTGTAATTCAGGTGTTTATTGAAAATGCATATTTTAGATCAAATATTGGATTGATTTCTTTTCTCTTAGTGATTGAATATTTTTGCATCGTGTAAGCTTAGATCTCTAATTTAAAGAATGCTTGTCTAGCAAATGCGACTTGTAATCCCTTGTTTCTAGGTTCAGGGAAACCTCTTCCATCCTAGGTTGGAATATTTAAAAAAAAAAAACTTTTTTTTTATGTTGTTTGATGCCAGATAACATCATAGTTTTGGCAATCGCTATATCGATATTCATTGTGACTGCTATCGGGGACTTCTATCGACAACAATGGAATCACAACAAGTTGAATCATCAGCTTCAGAACCGGCTACTTCTCCTCCCGACCCTCAGAATACTGTGCCTCTGAATACTGCGCCTCAGAATACTGCACCCACTAGACAAGAGGCTTTTGTACGAGAGACGCCATCCTTATTTTCTACTTCTGGCATATCATCATGGGCCAAAAGCCTCAAAATTCCACAGCCTTCGAACCAAGAAGATTCAGAATCTGGGAATGCCGGAAAGTCAACTTTTGCTCGGTTCACTAGTGGATTCGGATTACGCTTGTCTCCAAAGTCAGGACAACAAGATGAGAGTGTTGATGTCACTGCCACATCACCACGGCCTGGCGTTCTAGGTTCTTTCACTAAAGGCATAGTCGACTCATCTAGAAGTGCTGTGAAGGCGGTGCAAGTCAAGGCTCGTCACATAGTCTCTCAGAACAAAAGAAGATATCAGGTGATGTTACTATGGTATAAATTTCAGAAATCACGTGCCAAACTTGCTGAACTTTTTTTTATTTAAGTTCATTCTACTTTGTCATTATCTATTATACCACCTGAAAGCTGCTTCAGGGTTTCCTCTGCTCTGTCTTTATCATGGTATCAAAGTCGACCTTCCTCAACATACTGTTTAGGACTTTACTATGCATCCTGCATCTAGAGATGCTTGAGTGGAGCATGTTTTTGCTAAATTTCATGGTTTTTAGTTTTATTATTGTTTCCACTTATATTGAAATTTATCTTTCGTGATGTAATCCTTCATTTGAGTATTATATTTGAATCTTCTTCCCTATTTTTGTGATTATTGTTCCTCACACTGTCACACATAAACTGTTATGCAACTTGCAATTTGTCTTTTTTGTCCTTAAAAGAATATAAATTCATATCATATATCAGGTGCCACTGTTAGTTTGATATTCTTTTGCTATCGTAGCTGCAAACCAATTTGTTATGCGCTGTAGGAAAATGACTTGAAATGCTAATTTCCATCTTTGCTAGTCTTTTCTTGAGGCATGCCATGGTTTAAAGTAGAACAAAAGAATCCTTACCTGCCACGTCTTCTCATTCTGCTATTTTTTTCCCCTTATGTTTATGCCAGGAAGGTGGATTTGATTTAGATATGACTTACATTACTGAGAACATAATAGCCATGGGCTTCCCTGCTGGCGATATGAGTTCAGGATTTTTTGGATATATTGAGGTGATTTTGAAACTTTTGTCTGTCACAAATGCTAAATAGCTAGACTTGTTCCAACTTTCTGAGAAGTAACAACAAATGGCTGATGCAGGGTTTCTACCGTAATCATATGGAAGAAGTGATAAAGTATTTTGAAACACATCATAAGGTAAAACTCTTATTTGTTGGTTCTTTTCTTTGATTTGAAGTGAGTTTTATATGTTATCCCAGACAGATGATATAGATAGTTTAAAGAATTTTGTTGAGCTTATCAAACCTGTGATTTTAAGGAAGGAAAATATGATATCTACTAAAAGAATAAAATTAGTAATTTTATACTGATGGAAATGACCATGGTATACTAGTATACTACGACGAAATAGGTAGCTGACTAGTCCACGTTAAGGATTGTATTTCGCCTTCTTACCCCTTGCATGAGTTGCAAAAGGTGTAGACTAGTAACTTTGTATTACTTTATAGCATATGCTTCTACACTTATGCAGAATGTGATGGTTATTCTTTTGGTATACAGTATGGTCTTTAGGTTCTGTGGTTCTTTATGATAAATTCAGTTCCAGCATTTTATTGGAATTAACCATCTATGATGTATTGCTCGTGAGATTATTTGATAATTCTGGCACATTTTGTTGACTAAATCTTTTTGCATAGGGGAAATACAAGGTATACAACCTTTGTTCAGAACGGCTGTATGACGCGTCACTTTTTGAGGGAAAGGTGCGGACAATATCTCAGCAAATTGTTTTACTCATCTCTAATCACTGGATAATCAAATGCGTAAATGAGCATAATTCATCAACAAAGGCAGATGCGTATGGTTGTAAATAAGTATGTTATATTCAAGTTTGGAGATATGATTAAAAAGGGGATTTCAGCTAACATGTCATGCTCTCATTCCCCCTCTGCATTGGTAGCCATTTCAAACTTTTCTACGGATGTAGCATAGCCCCTTCTTTCGTATGAATTGGAATACTATTTTTGACGACCCAGATAATTTATATAGCTGCTGGAGTCTATGTTAGTGACTTGTCCGTATGCCAGCATACTGAATACATTAATTTTTTCCCTCCTGAATAATTACAATTTATGATGCAAATTTCAGGTGGCATGCTTCCCATTTGATGACCATAATTGCCCTCCTATCCAACTAATAATATCATTTTGTCAAAGTGCCTACTCATGGTTGAAGGAGGATATTGAAAATGTGGTTGTAGTCCATTGCAAAGCTGGTATGGCGAGGACAGGGTTGATGATTTCTAGTCTTCTATTGTACTTGAAGGTGAGTTGATTATTTTTGTCCGCCTCTTGGACCTGTCATTTGTTATGTTTCATTACATCATAATATATTTCTTTGTGCGCAGTTTTTTCCCACTGCTGAGGAGTCTATTGAATATTACAATCAGAAAAGATGTGTAGATGGAAAGGGGCTTGTTCTTCCAAGTCAGATTGTTAGTCTATTGCTTGCTGTAATATATTAAGTTCTTCAAAAGAGATCCTTATATCTACATTACTTTTGACTCTTTGTTTGAAATTTCTCCAGAGGTATGTGAAGTACTATGAGCGCATTTTGACTTACTTCAATGGTGAAAATCAGCCAGGCCGCAGGTAGAGCGAAGTTTCTTTCAGTTATCTTAACTTCATCAATGTTGTAATATATTTTACTCGTAAATGCTATTTCTGATAAATGACGTTTTGTCCGTGTTTCTTCAGGTGCATGCTCAGGGGATTTCGCCTTCATAAATGTCCTTATTGGATTAGGCCTTCAATTACTATCTCCAATCATAATGGTATTAGCAAGCACTCTCTTAATTTAGTTGCATGCATGCATTTTACGATCAGAGCACTTGAATAAAATTCAGAGCATTAATTGCAAATCTTGTCCTCATGTTAGCGTTAGACATTCAATCTCAAAGTTTAGGGACTAAATAGAAATTAAGGTTGAAGTTCAGGGTTCGAATTAAAATTAGGATAAACCTGAGATCAAACTTCTGGGGCTAAATTGTTACAATTGAAACTTCGAGAATAAAATTAAAAAGAAGTTGAATTTTGCAGACAAAATCTCCTATCAATCCTGTTCATTATCATGTGATTTTGGGTTATCTAGCATCAAATGCGCAGTTGTTTCCATCTCCCTTGCTATTTGTTATGGGGGAGAATATACTTACTGTCAACTTATTTCTGCAGAATATAATTATCATTGTTTAGCTTTTGTTAGTAATATTGGAAGATTTGCCATTGATATGGAGTTCTACACATCTTCCATCCTTCTAAAGCAAAAGGGGACAAATGGCTTAAAGGGCCTACAGAGCGCAATATAATGTTGTCATTAGACATGCTTTGGTTGTGCGCTATGTAGACTACAAATTAGTTTAGTTTGTTTTCCTTGGTGTCAGATTGGATAATTGAATTTTCTCTCTATCATGTAGACTATGTCTTGGAAGTTGTATCATTTAACTGATAATGGGTAGTTTTTTTTCTGCACTTGGCAGGTGGGATTTTTTTAAAAAAATTTTGATCTTCTAATTTTCTACCCTGCTGGAAAGTAATATGCACATTACGTGGGGCTATCTGTGTTGTGTTGATCATTGGCATACATTACACACTGAAGCTTAGTTGTTCTAATTCCTTATTTTGTAAAATTATTATGAAAGCAGGCAGTAATATGTGATTTTTGGCACAGGAATTCTGTTTTCAACAAAGAAGCATCCAAGGACTAAAGATCTAATGGTACAATTTAGTTCAATATCTAAAAATCTCTTGTTAGTACTTATGCTGTTAAAGCAATAATATGGATTTAAAGCAATAATGTGGATTTATACTACCAAACCCACTTATACTGCTAGATTGCTTCTTCTTTTTCTTTTCTTTTTTTTTCATGTATCCATTTCAACATCAGGTATCATGATAGTTTTTCTTTGTTTAAAGGTTAGGGAGAATTTCTCTGACTATTATTTTGATGTGGTGGAAACAGAAGCTGCCTTGTTTATAAAGGAAAAAAAATGCAGGCCTCTAAGGTCTTAAGATTCTGTCAATCATAGAGTTGGAATGGTCATTTGGATGCATTTTTTTTTTTAAATATAACTAGTGTTTACTGTGGTAGTAACAAGTATTCCTCCTCTTTGCCTCCTATTTATCCCATTTTTAGTTAACCAGCTTACACTGTGATATATAGGAGCAAATCACACATGATCATGTGCAGTATATCTCATCAAGTCTAAGAATGTTTGCAGTTTATTTTTCATATCGTGCAGAAATCTCATTTTGCATTACCTTTTTTTTAAGCCTGAGGATTTCTGGTTCAGCGCACCCAAAAAGGGAATCATGGTCTTTGCATTACCTGGTGAACCTGGTCTCACTGAGGTTGCTGGTGATTTCAAGATTCACTTTCATGACCGCCAAGGAGATTTCTATTGGTGAGTTCTTTCATTCCTCATAACCTTATAATGATCACTTTCCGTGCAATTTTTCAGTCAATTAAAAAGAATCCCTTTTCTCTGGGTCTCCAAACCTTTTATAGGAGATGAAGGTATAAGACCAAATGGAGGAATTCAAATGAGGAGAGAAGTTAGAGAAAGAAAAAAACTTACGTGACTTAAGTAGAAATATAAGGAAAAGGAGATCTGAAAGGGATTGAACGCACATCAGTTTCGGTTTTTCTACTGTGATACAGCAGAACAAGTATTGTTCAACTCTGTGTTACAACATATGAACTGCAATAAAATGCCTGGGGAGTGAGATGTCTGAAAATTTAGTAGAAACTTCTATACCCTGTCTTGTTAACTCTTCGTTAATGGATTGTCATGTTCTGGAAGTACTTGTTATTTGTGTTTGTTGATTACTGACAGTTATTTCCTCTCCTTTTCATTCTCAGCTGGTTAAATACAACAATGACAGAAAACAGGAAGATCTTGAGTGCATCTGACCTTGATGGTTTTGACAAGGTGAGCAGCTATATTCTATAGTTACTGCAGGATATGTTTATATGGTAGTATTATAAATCCATAACTTTTTTTCGTTGCAGCACTTTTGTTTTTTCCTTTTCTTTTCATTCCTTCCTTCACTTAACATTGAACTCACAAAGTCAACTTATTTTAATACGCAGAGAAAATTACCCTCTCCAGGATTCCAGGTGGAGGTTGTCCTAGTTGATTATGATGGTTCTCAGCCGTCAAGGCCGGTAAACACAACTAGCGGTACAAACAAGGAACCTGTCGCGACAGAGAATAATAATAGCTCATCATCGGCTCCTTCAAATTCTAATCCTAGCCCTAATCCCAATCCCACAACTAAAGAAACAGGAAGCAGCCAACAAGATAGAGATGATGTTTTCTCAGACAGCGAAGAAACTGCAGAAGGTGGTGGGTCCACCAAGAGCAGACGGGTTGTTTCCACAACGACTGCCGCTAAAGCATCCGAAACAAGTGTTAAAGAGAAAGAAGCAGCGAACGTAGCACAAGGCATTGAAAAAGTTTCACTAAAAAGCGAAGAGGGGGAGGTTCGAACTGAAGGGGGGGAGAGTAAAAAGGCCTCGCCCCCTTCGGGTTCAGGGCCCCCACCGCCTCCTCAGCCGGAATCCACTTCAAGTGTGAGCGAGTTCAAGGCAATGGCCGCAGATGCGTCAGTCTTCTCTTTCGGCGACGATGAAGACTATGAAAGCGAGTGAGAGCTTCCCCCCCTGTTTGGGTTCTTCAAATCGTCAATTGTGTAGATAAGAGTCCCTATTGTAAGCAAATTCATGTGGGGAGCAGGCCGTATCATAGGGAAGCACAAAAGACGAGAATTCAGATTGATTCGTTCTTGTTCTTGCATTTCATGTTATTTATTATAGTTCTGTATATTTCCTCTGTGATCTTATCTCTCCATGGTTGTTTCTGGACTGAGTTATTATCAATAACTGTTGGATGGCGTTCTTTGCAATAGTAAAGTCTACACTATGTAATGTAATAATGAATAAATATTCACAAGTTTGTCTGAGTTTTGAGCGCTTAATTACTTCTCTTTGATTGCTCGGAATTTTGAACTTGTAGACCTAACTTGGACCGGGTTGGAGCTGAATTTAGAGAATCGGTGCACCGTGGACCATAAGTGATCCAAACCTGGCCCACTTGAGGCCCACTCAAGGATAAAGCTCTACACGATCAACAACAATAAGAGAGGAAAAGAAAAAGAACAACGAAAAAAAAAAAAAAAAAAATGCTTATCCGCTGTTGTATCTGCATTCCCGGCGCTATTCCTCCTCGGAATAGCTTTATCCCGTCTCACTCCTCTCCTCCTCCACCTCCACCGTTCCTCTCTCTTGCTCGCCTCTCCTCTCGATCGGGAACCCGCGCCCTCGTCCTCTCCGCTAAATCCCAAGCGACGAGGCGAAGCAAAACCACAGCGGAGCCCGAAGCAGCCGAAGCCGAATTAGTACCGGAAGAAGATGGAGGAGGAGGCGAGGTATTCGAAGGGGAAGGGTCGTTCCCTTTCGCCGAGGGAACGAGCGGAGATGATGAGGGGGATGGCGATAGAGGCGACGAGGGTGTCGCCTATTCGAGTGGGTATAGAGGTGGAAGAGACGAGAAGGACTACGACAGAGATCCTGAGCTCGCGGAGATATTGGGTAGCTGCTTCGATGATCCTCAGAAGGCCCAAGCTCGAGTAAGCCCCTGGGTTCTCCTCAGGATATCACCCTTTTCCCTTTTTTTTCGTTTTTTGGGTTTCAATTTCGGAAATGAACTTTTCTAAGGTGGAGGAGAGGATAAGGAGGAAGAGGGGGAAGATACTGCACGCAAAAACTGGATCTGCGACCCCCATGGAAGTTATATTCAACAAGTAAGCTGAATCTCTATTCTGTGTGTATATTGGATTTGAGCGGCCTCTTTTCTATTTTATTTTTTAAAAAAAATGGACTTGACCACATGAGAAAAATAAACGCCTTTTTTTTTATTATTTACTTTGTTAAAACTTGTTGCTTATATCACATTTATTTGAGTCTTCTTTAATTTCTATGATCATTGGATTAAACTGATTGGCCGCAATGCAGATTCGGCTTTTCAAATTCCTATATATGGTTTGAGTTCTACCATGCCCCTTTGCCGAAAGATATTTCCTTAATATGTGATGTAAGTTGTGATTCCGAATCTCTGGTTGAAATTCACCAGATTGTTTCCTTTTTATCTGATGATTGTGCTTGCAGACTATTCGATCCTGGCACATTGTTGGGCGGCTTGGTGGGTGCAATTCCATGAACATGCAGGTAAGAAACATCATCAAAGTTTGCGACCGAACAGTTACCATCTGATGTGAGGAATTATGAGCTCAAGGATGGACGATTCCGATTCCATTTGATGAGTTTTTTGTCCTTTCGTTGAATAATGCATTACTTGGTGTGTGTTGAAAACCTTAAAGGTACATAATTCAGTCATGATCTTTTCAGTTATCACAGTCACCTTTGGATAGCAAAAGACCATCTTATGACGCTATCCAAGGAGCAAATGTAACACCAACAACATTTTATAACATTGGGGATCTTGAGATTCAAGACAATCTAGCTCGTATATGGTAAGATCTACTTGCTTGATGATTACTATTCAAAACAAACATACACTGTGAATCCTCTTCAGTCATAGATTTTCGGATATCAGTAGTGCTGAGGCTAATTTTGAATATACCTGTTGTTTTACCAGGGTAGACATTGGTACAACTGAGCCACTGCTGTTGGATGTGCTTATTAATGCCTTAACTTGCATAAGTTCAGAGTATGATCTCAACTTTCTCAGTGCCTGTGCATATAAATTGCCATTTAAGCTAACTCGAATACAAGGTTGATAGATGTTGCTGATTAATGCAGTTTTTAAAAGGTTTGCTTGTTCCTGGATATAAATAGCGCTCCTGTCGATTTCATTAGAATATTATTCCCTTACAGGCCCCTATAGATTCGCTTGCTAGAATGCCTTTGGATATAGAATGTGAATCATTTTGGCTCCTATGTAGCTATGAAATAAGGATATTAATTTTCGTTTTTTCATCTTTCGCCAGCTATGTAGGGATCAGACAAGTAATGTTCGGAGGGTCGGAATTCAAGAACTGGAAGGACAACTTGACATCAGAAGATGCTGGTTTTAGTACTCATAGGATCTAACTTCAATGTGGTCTTATCCTTTTCGGCGGAGGAAACCTATTGGCAAATCCTCAGCTCTTTGTTGAGATTCTCTTCAGTAAAGCATGCGGCTAAACCAATTCAAGTGTTGTCTCAGGACCTCCTTCCTGTTTTTTGGAATATAGATAAGCAGTTGGTTGCTAATAGAAATCAAATATTGCCTGCGGGAAAATAGCAAAAGCGTTTGATGCTTTCTTCTGCAGAAAGTCATTTGAAAAAGAACGTGTGTGAGCAAACATTGCTATGCTTATAGGGGTAGATTGAGGTGGAATTGCTCTTTAAACGATGACTAGAAAACAAGAAACAGTTTCATTGTACTGTTAATATGTATCTCAGTGCTGTTTCTACTAATGGGGATGCTAGTTTATTGATTATCAGTTGTTTGCAAATGGCTATAATCTACTGCCCCAAAAAATTTCAGGATACTATGATGCTGTTGTTGAAGGCTCGAAGCAACCTACTGGAACATTAATTCTTTTTCTGTATCTCTGTTGGAGATGTTGAATTTTTAAAATACTTGCAATTGTACTATGATAAGTGCTTACAACAGAAAATGAATTTTTTTCCCTTTGTCGGTGATTCTGCGTTTGTGATTCTATTTGTTCTTCTTGGTCACTGCAGATTATACTTTTTGAGTCTATATATATTGAGTTTGCATCGGAAGGTTATATGCTTGAAACGCAGCCCGATAATCACAGCTCCACAGTATAGAAATTATAGACAGGCTCCACGCCATTATCTAGACACATCTTCAGCCTCTGTGAGAGATTGAGAAACAGATGATGTTTAGACTACTACAACTCAGGCCAATTGAAGACAGAATGAGTAATGGTGAATAGCTTATTGCTCAATATCAATCTGTTTTTTTTCTTAAAGAATTGTCTGCAGACGGAGAAAAAAAAAATGAGTGCAACGTCAATTCGATAAGATGGCAAGTTTAAGTGGGGACAGAAATTGATGGAATCAGAGAATTGCAACCGAGGGAATCATACATCTTACACAGGTCAAAAATTTGTATTGCAAATAAATAAGGAGTGTTACAGTGTGGCCTGGAGAAGAATCAATTATATTCCTCGCTCAGACATGAACAGAAAACACAAATAGAATTAAATAAACGTTTATAATTTGGGCCTGCACTCCGTTCCTTTCTGGTCCTCTCTTAATAAATGTTACATTACTATCACCCGCATAAAAAATAAAAAATAAAAAAAAAAAGATTTGATACCTGAGTTGCCTTCTAATAAGTTCACCTTAGCACCATTCATTCTGGGATGCTAATAGTATTCCAACGGACAAAATTTGACGTAGCCAACGGCTACAGTTTCTGCATCAGAACGCTTCTTCCTCCAAACTGATAACAGTCGAGCATTTTGCAAATAAAACCTTCAGGATTTCTGTTTCTTCAATTTCCCTCTGTCACTGTCATTTTCTTTCCTTTTGGCTTTAACCATTTCCTTATGCTTTCCTGGTCGATCCCTCTTTCTCCTGTTGGATTTCGCACTAAGTGTCCCACTTGAGGATGCCTTTCCTTCATTTTGAAAAGCCTCCTCATAGTCACCTTCTCTATGTACAATTGCATATTGCTCCAGGTATTCCGGATTCACATTACCTTCATTATATGTTTTTATCTTTTCCTGAAAGCGGTCGTATTTACTTCATAAAACAAACTAAAAAACAAATGGAAAAAAAAGGGGTCCAAGTTAAAAGTGCCCACCATTACTTTCCTTACTACTGCCTTGAGATCTGCATCCAACGTCTCATGTTCAGGGGCAATTTCAACCTAATGATAAAGAATGGGCTTGAGCTTAGCTTTGTATTTACCTCAAGTTACAAGGATGATAACAAGTTCTCCAAAATGCCATTGTTAATCTTGAAATCATAACAAATTCTAGAATTACTGCTCATGTTTTTAATACAACATCATAGAATCTGGAAAAGAAAGCATTTTCAGATGTTTCATCGCTATTTTCTAAAACTTATTTCTGTACTGATTTCCAAAGTGCTTCACTAGAAGTCACTAATCAAAATAGTTCAGTTTTCTACTGTTTCAATTGGCCAAGCTCATCTCATTGAACTTGTACTAGAATCAGGTAAGGGAAAGTAGCATTAGAGGCATAAATTCCTCGGCTTTTATGTATTCTTCATAAAATTGGAAGCAGCTTACTTTTGAGTCCTACAGAGGGCTAATATTACCAATATTTATTATGGATGCCATCTTTTGTTAAATGATATAACTAATAACCCAGATGTGGTTCTCCCAATTTGCACAATGCCAAAAGAAATAAAATGTAAAAGTAATTCCCGCTAATTCACTTCTTTAAGTTGAGGTAAAGTTGCATGGATTTCATTTGACGCAACGCTGTAGAGATAGCCAAACAACCTTTTCATCACCTTGATGAGTAACAATAGGATCTGGTCTAATTCCACTATTCCTAGGAAGTAAGTCACCAATTGAATAATAATATAAATGCTTCTTGGAAAATCCCTTAATTTCAAAGAAATCACTATTGACCCTCAGTTTTGGAGTTTTAGTTACTGACCTTGAGAGAAGAAAAGTCTTTGTTTTGCAGACCCATGCAGAATAAAACTGAGGCTTGGGACGGCGATAATGTTACAGGAAGCTTTTCTTGGAAATACTGATGTGCTAGAGTGGGCATAAGATCAAGAATCTGTGAAATTGAGAACTTCAAAATTAGGTATAGCAGAGGCAAGCGACAAGTTCAAAAAGAAGGGTAAAAGAAGAGAAACGGTTTGAAGATTATAAAAAGTAATTTTAAGGTATAAAGCTAGCTTCCACGGAGTTCAGAGAAAAAACTATGCATTGACATCAGAAGGAAGCTAAGAGGATCCATGATTAATCTCTTAGCACAACTTACTGTATGATAATCGGCACGGTTGCTGGTATATGCCTCTAGTCGTTTCATGTCATACGGGGACAATAGGTCCCGCAGTTTCTTAAAATTACCATCCATGTCAGCCGATCTGGGTTCGTGGTTTGTAGAACCTGGCTTTGATTCCAAAATGCTACCACAAGTTCCAAGAGGCAATATAAGCATATAGATGCATAATTTCCAAAGTTAAAAAGAAAGGAAAAAAGAGAGAGAAGAGGGGGGCCAGGGGATTGACCAACCCCTGCAAATATGTGAAAATATGCGAAGTTTGGTGTTCGCGTTTCTACCCCACTTATTTGCACTGTGCCCCTGCCCAAGAAAAGCTGTGTTTTGCGTGTATACCCCGGCAAGGACATGAATGGAAATAGATACAGTTTGCCAGGTCACACATGTAAATCCCAACTTTATGGAGGTATGTGTGTAATATCACATATTTGCAGGGGATATAAACGCAAGGAATTTAAACAAAAGCGGGGGAAAGACAAGACTGTCAACCTCCTTGCAAGTTTAGAATCAAGCGTGCGAAAAGTAGTGCCCAGAAGCCGCATAAATCTTTGTCTGAAATCTGAACACCCAAAATATTAACTATAAGGAGAAAGGGTTGGAAAAATGGGCATACGAAAAAAAAAGGGGCAAATACCGGCAAGATCTCACCTTGATGAAACGGAGCTAGAAACCCACAATAAGTTGATTCACTAACTTCGATTTCATCGTTATTCAATGGCTTCAGGACCATGCAAGTATGCTCACCAGTCACAGCACTCTGGACATCAAATTATAGAAGACTGTAAATATATCCAAGGTTAAAACATCAGACCACAAAACAATGGCAGAAAATGATCATATTATGAATATTAACTGGAATATGGCCAACATAGAATGGATAAAAATTATGCTTCCTCCAAAACCGAAAGAGATCATATGTTAATCCAAAAGAAACACCAAGGTAGTGGAGCTTTTCAGGAGGGCGTTCATGAAGATGCACAAGAAGAGGAGGAAGGTTTGCTCTGGGCTTTATATTCTCTTCCAGTAAAGAGACCTGCATGGAAACATATTCATATTAGAGAACCAAAAAGAAATAAAACGGCATCAAGCTCAGGGGATGAAATAAAAAATCATGCGTCTTGATATGAGAAAAATAAATTGATTCTGATCTGAACACTGTGACTCAATAGTACTCCAAATTTACAGAGCCTAAGAGAGTATGCGTCAGGTCACGCAAAGTATAATCAATTTAATGCAAGATTACTGTTTATCCAAATGGAAACTTTTTCCTCCTGTTCTACATGGTGTAGAATATGATACAAGTCAAGGATGCAACCTTTTCTGCAGCTTCAGTGACATTAATTTTAGGTTCTTCCTTCTCCTCATCAACTTCCGCAAATTTCGTCATTTGGCCCTCATAGTACCTGCACCGCATACATAGTTTTAGACGTCGGTTCAACTGACGGAACGATGAATTAAAAGAGGGAAAAACAAAATGTTCTTACTTATAAAGAGTTCTAATAGACGATGATAAAATCCTTCTGCTTCTGATAACCAAAACTATGATAGATGACTATCAATTTTATCAACAACACATAGACTCTGCTTGCAGCTGTTTAATTCTTCTTAAGGCCTTTAATAGAAAATTCTTGATATCTAGTGTTTTATTTTACAAGCCCATGGTCCATAATTGGCCAATATGGATACAAAACTTCCAGCTCATAGATAAAGGATTAAAAAGGCATATAAAAGTAAAATGTTGCACAAACCTTGTTAAGAGCTCCACAGCAGTTGAGCCATATCCAAGCTGCAAGCATTAAACAGCAATGCACAAATATAAGAAATAATGAAAGACAAACATGACAGCGATAGAAAGGCCAGAGTAGTGTACCCCCAAGGCATTAGGATGGACAGCAATTCGCACTATTCGAGCTCCAGAAAGACTTGGAAATACATCATCTTGGAATTGTTCACAAAATTTCCACGGTATTTGGTCACCAAAAGGTTGACGACCCTCACTTAAACTTTTCATAGAGGATTTTCGTGATATTTGTCCTTCAAGACAAACCTGGAAATAAGAACAAGATGTTACATAGTCATAGAAGAAAGCAAAATGTTCAAAGAAGATAACCAAATAATCTGACCACAAGGAAGCAGTATTAACAGTTACAAGTACGTAGATATGTTTAATGTTGTCTTAACAGAGCTAAAAAGATCGCTAAAAGTTTGGTAAGAAAATATTAACTACCAAAACAACCTCTAAGCATTAGATAATCTAATTCAAATAGACTAGTCCGATGACAAAGCAACAAAAGCAAAGAATTTGACAAATAAAAGCAGATGATAACAGAAAAGAGAAACATGACACTAACACATGAAGGTGCATGGTCAAAATCAGATATGATAAAACAGATAACTTGACATCAAAATATTATCTTTTCCAAACAAAATCATGTTTTACATTTCCACAAAATTACAGAAAATTTAACAACAATCTCCTGAAAGACCAAAGTAATCTCACTGCCTTGATAGCTTGTGGTCCTGGCAAGCCCTAAGGCTAAACTATGATATAGATATCAATATAGCAGATATGCAAAGTATCATATAATTTAAATAAGTAGAATGGAGGATTTAAACCTGAACAACACACAAAATATCTGGGAGCTGATATTTTGACTCATCAATGGGACCTGCAAAACATGTGGTAGCCATTAAGTAGCTCAATAATAAGAATAATTTAAAACCATATAATGATAGGAAGTGGTGCCCATGATTTTCAAAGATGATAAATCACGTAATATTCCATACCTAGCAATACAAACAGCTGGTGGGCTGGTGCATCAGCCATCAACTGCAAATCATTCGGTGAATTTTTGTAGTGCGAGGCAACATAAAGAGCCATCATTCGCTGAATATTCAAGTTAGAATAGCAAGCATAAGTCCATTTTACAATATAGTAATCTCGCAGAACTTTCCGTAGCAGATGATTTACAATAGAATGAGATGCAAGTACAAGAAACAGTCTATGGAAATATATATGGAAAGTAACAGAAGGGAAAAAAACCTGCAAAAACATCTCACTCTCTTTGTGGTATGAGAAAAGTGTATCTCGGTTGACATAGTAGAGATCACATTCTCTTGGATTAGGCAGTCTAGGAGAATAGAAAAATCATCAATATATATACAAAAGAAATGGAATATAAGAAACCATCAATGGAGAAATACTTACCTACTAATATTTGGAATGGATTTGGCAACATCCAAGCATAGTAAACTATTAAGCCAGGACTCTATTGGATCGCCAGAGGCATATCTAATAGATTCATTCAATTCAATCTTCTTGAAGAGCCTACCTACAATCCCCCCCCAAAAAAAACAAAGATGAAAATCAATTTTGTAATCAGATTATTACTAGGCAAACCACGGAAATTGTATTATCTGCTTGAGAAAATAGTAGAGCATGCAAAGGTGGTGTAATTCTATCTTACAAAGTGAAAAAAATTGCAAGGATGTTCCATTAGATGAACTGAAACAACAATACAAAATTTACCAGATTTGGGGCCATCGGTACTTTGCATAGATATCTGACTTTGTGATTCCAATTGTTGGAGAAGCTTCAGAGACAAGGAGCGTCCCGTCCCTTCATAGCTTTAAAATGAAAATGAATGAATACATAATGCATACAAATGTATCTATAGAATGTTTAAGTACATGTAGGCATATATATTATTGAGGAGAAAGGAAAGAAAAGGAACAAAAAGCAACAGCATAACTTACCCATTGACAGTTGATGAGAGGAAGACCAGATATGGTCCAAGTAAGGACTTTACAATAGGCAATGGAATAGCTGCAGCTTCATCAATAACAAGGAGCTCAACTTGAGAAAGCTTTCCATGCTCATGCGGCTTCATATACTATTAATAAAAGCAACTTCTTAGAAGAAAATGGATGTGTGTGTAAAACTTGTGATAACAAGCTGTTTTGGCAGATAATCATCAACAACTATATTTTACACGTCAAACGAAAAAAACTTAATATGTACTTCAATTATATTAAAAACAAATGCACCTCAAAAGTTAATATATCATTTTGAGAAAGAAATATGTCAGTGAATAAGGAGTATTTTCATATCAAAAAGTAAAAACATTGTCAGAACTCAGAAGTAATCTTCTGCAGAAAACCCAGAGCATGTACTTTGGATCAAACTATATTAAAATAGCACAGAACTCATAGCACCTGACTCTACTATTTAATATATTAAATAAATTTTTGGTGACAGAGAAACATTAAAAAAATGACATGTGGGAATATAAGATAGGCAGTAGAAGGATTTACTTTACCTGGATTGTTTGGCGATGTTGTTTGTAGACATTTATTTGAACCGTTGCTTTCTTCAGTTCTGAATCAGTGCTCTTCACCACATCATAATGCAAATGCTCCTAGAAGTAATGGGAAATAAAATGATTTATTTATAAGCATATAGCAAAAGAAAAGATAGATCCTGATAGGAAAATATTCTACTCTCCAGAAGCCAATAGGAAAAAGAAACAAGTACATAGTTTGAATCTTCTTCAGGCTCATATATATCTATGATTCTTGAAAAGAAAATATTGAGCTGGATCTACAAGTATAAGTAAATTCAGCAATGTAATCAGACGGAAAGATTTGTTTCCTAATTGCAACTCAAGATAATTCCGTTAACCTTCCCTAGAAACTAAGACGTGGCCAAGCCCTAACATTCCTTTTTATATACAACAAGCCAAGTTTACCTATCAATATATAAACTACACGTGTATGTGTTGCAGCATAACGTTTCCAATATACATTATCAACATACAATCATATATATAGGTATACATACAGAACCTTGTATTCCAAAGCATTAATTCCCTTGCAGACAAACTCAAATAGAGTTTTGAGATTTTCTGGGCTGGGAGCAGTTACAAAAATATTCGAATACCTGAAGAAAAGAAAAGAAAAAGGGGGGGGGGGAAAGGATCAACAATAATAGTAACGAGTAAATTGCATTTAAGAAAGCGATTAGAGACCGCTAAGCTAAAATCCAAAGCAACGAAAAAAAAAAAAAAGCAAAACGAAAGTTTTGCTTGATTCAAGCATATAACCCTGCAACAACAGCTCCTGCAACAGCTAGACCCAGAGCAGCTGATTTCCCACGCCCACGAGCAGCAATTAAGGCAACAGTGTTCCGTAGTGTTCTATCCAAAATAGCTTCAAGAAAATCAATCACAGCTTTCCCCTGTACGTTAAATTTAACCAGATGCTCACTGAAGAAAAATATCTTGGAGGCAAAAGCATTACGAGTTTAATTAGGGCAAAGGTGGGAAATAGCAGCACAAAAGATGGGGCTCGAACCTGATCCAAAGTGCAACACTTTCCAATTAAAGGGCCAACTGGGAAATCCTCACGGAATTGTTCCTTTAGATCCTTCAATTCCCGCTCCCCTTCAGATAACCCCTCAGGATCCTTTACAAGAAGTGGAAGTGCAGACCAAGATCATTACAGAAACCTAAAGAAGCAACAATGTTTGCCCTCCTAGCCTAGTTTCTGCTTTCAGCAGTAGCCACCTCTAGTAGAGATTAAAGTGTTTGGTAAATAGAAAATTTTGGAGTTCCTACTAAAGTTGGGAGCAGAAATGAGATTCTAAGTCTCAATAGCTGAAGCTCCAATCTGGATTTTCTACTTTTGATGCAGAGAGAGGCTCTTAGGAGGAATCTCAATGAAAAAGGCTATAAGTGCTTCTTCTAACAGTACTAGTTTAGAAGAACAATATATAGGAGGCCAAACAGGCTGGTAGGTCACTAAGTGCTTTTTCATAATTCTTTATCAAAAGAGCATATCAAATTTTGCTCTATGTTCTGCCGGAAAGAGAAATATGCATGCAGTAAACTAAATTGTGTAATAAAATTCCACAGAGATGACCATACCTCCATGACTGATACAGGTTTAATTGATCTTATATGGGATGATATTGGTAATATGTTAAGCTCATCATCCATTACAACACAGGCCTTGCATGTCGCAATAGATAGTAAGAACCTCTCGTTAAACCTTGTAGCAGCCTGCGAATGAGACTCTGTTCGAAACCTCTCATGCACATCCTGAAATAAGTATATGAAACATCAACAAGAAATCAACAAGAAAGAGAAAGTTTTGTAGGTTAACAAAGAAAAAGAGAGAATGGGGAATTATCTGAAGATAAAGGAAAAAAAAACAAAAACAAATTGGACAGTCAGATATGTTCATATGCATGAATTATGAGAATCATGGGCCATCGGGAAAAGATAATGCTCACAACGCTTAAAACATTAGAGTAGGAGGTTTAGATAAATCTAAGAGAAGCAAAGTTATGTGGCTGAAAATAAAGAAAACTGATCACTAGGATAAAACTTTATATTGAAATATAAAGAAAGCTGGTCATTTGAACAAAACTTTTATATTACAAGTATTTGTCAAATAAAAAAGCCAACATTGTGTAGAGCTCTACATAAAAGCTTTAGGATTCATGTCTAGTTAATAATATTAACTCTTTTTATTTTCTTTTGCTGAATTAAGATCTCATTAATCCAATAAAATAAGTGAAACCCGTTACAAATTTTACAAAAAGACTACATCTTAAAAACGAGGCTACTATCAAGTATCAACTCTCTTTTCACAAAACGACTACCCTAAAAGTCATTGGATGAAGAAAGCCTACCATGACCATGGTGTACAGACTAGTAAGAGAAGAAAGAGAACGAAGCAAGAGCACTATCAAACCACCACCCTCGACAGTCTCAATAGTTCTTGCTAGGAGATTGGGTGTCAATGCCTCAAAGTCCTACAAAGGAGCATGGAGTTCACGTTAATGGGGGGAAAAAACAACAAAGGTAGATTGTAGACTGACAACTGGAATCAAATATAAATGACAACCTGGAGGATGCACATGCCAAATGTATTTCCAAGAATTCTCTCTGATTCTCTATACAAGCAATATTTTATATCAGCAGTTTCCAGAAAAAGGGAAAAGGGATCTGCTTTTTCAGGGTCCATCAGTCCTCGCTGCATCAGCTTCTTTATCTGCTTTGCTCGTTTCTTCTTGTGACTAATCAAGATTTATCAGTAGAGTTAGGAAAATATGATGATATAAGAAACCAGATTAAAAGAGAAAACAACTCGATATCCTGCCAAATAAGCACCTGCTCACCAAAAGGAGCAAAATTAACTTCACAACCTGCCAGGACTAGTTCACCTGGGATCACGATTGCAAATTCCAATGTGCACTTCCCGTGTCCTTAACGCATTTGATGTATTTGTGAGTTTCAGTTCCATTAAATTCAAGATAAGCAGTTAATTATTTTGCCACACACAGGATCAAATCCAATTTGGAACTTTGTTGGATTAGAACTGGAGAGAGAGAGAGAGAGAGAGAGAGAGAGAGAGAGAGAGAGAGTCCCAACCCATCGCAGAGCCAGATCGAACTCAATATAATCATTATTGAAGTTAAATAACATATATTATAAATTCCTATAGGCTAAATATAAGAATATTTCACACCTAAACTAACTAATATCCTTGATTCACCTTCTTCAGTGTCCTGCTAGGAGATATATCAGGTCCACTTGGTTAGAGTGGAACACAATGCTGAGTTTCCAAACAAAAATATAAACTTCCAATTGCACTGGAAGCACACATAATTGACACTTAAGGGCCCATATTGCTCGGGTTAGTAGCATCATACACCAGGTCAAAGTGCAAGGCTATGAGCTAAACTAAACTATCTAATAACAGCCACATTTTCCATCAAACTGTCTACTTGAAAATTTGGCTATTGCATTCAAGGGAAGACATTGTAAAAAAGGCTCGTATAAGAACAGTATCCTAGAAAGTAGGAACAATTCTTTTGCATTAAAATTAAGAACAAGAACCTGCTGATCTCAAGCTTCTCCTTATAGCACCATAGTACTGTAGGGCGAGATTTTACAACCGCCTTGCTGCGCATGTAGTTGAGATTCACAATCTGTCACCATTAAAATGTCCAATTAGCTCAAAAAGTGTAATAGAAAGTAAACAGTATTACTGAATCACGCCTCACACACACATCAGTAATGAAAAAAATTAAAAAATATATTTTTAACAGATAAACTACTTTGATTTAACTAGTAAGTTAATCGGGGCCGCTTAACAATTAAACTCATTTAATAATTGATAATTCGAACGTAGCAAAGTTCAACTGTTCTTCATCGCGGCCATCTCGGAACTCGCCCATTAATGCAAAGACAATCAGCATGTACAATCCATTAATCGGTGTTGCTTACAGAAGAATACACTCTCAGTTTCTAATACATTAATGGTGCGAGGGAGCCAAAAATCGAATTTTCGGGGCCTATACGGATGCTCCTTAGTGAAGAAATTGCGAGGATGAGGAGGAGACCTGGTCGCGGGACTTGTCGCCGACGATGATGAACATGGAGCGGTGCCTGAGCTTGACGCCATTCTCGATTAGGGTTCGGATGCGATCGTCCACCTTCTTCCTCATCGTCCCAGGCGAGCTCGGGCGCGGTCAGTCGAAGTAGCGGGCGGAGGAAGGACTTCGCAGCGGCGGCGGCGGCGGCGGCGGCGGAGGAGGAGAAAGAGGAGGAGGTGGAGGAGGAAGGGAATAATGGCGACAGGCGAAGAGGTTTAAGGAGGAAGAAGACGAGGGTTTTGGTCCTTGAGTACAATGAGGGGAAAGGCTTCGTTCCAATGGGCCCATATTTTGTGGGCTCGCGGGTGCGATACGTGCCAGATCTATCTGCCGGTCCTGATTACTGAACTACGGCCTAATAGGCCTAAATACGGCCTAGAAGTGACCTGGGGTGACGATCGCCGAGCCCAACCGTCTCTGACCTTATCCGACGTGATCGTGAGTGCCATAGGGCCTAATCTATCCAATGGGCCGAATACTGAACTGGAGTCCAATGGGCCCAAAATCTGCCCACCTCTCATTATTTAGCGAGGCTACAATTTTGGAGAGGGCAAGCCCCTGTGCACCCCGTTCGCCAGGTCAGCCGTGGACCTTTTTTTTTAATTAATACTTTAATTCGACGTTCAAGAATGAAATTAACACCAAGGTCAAGCTTAGAGATCAAAACTGAAATCTAGACCATACTACTGAGTTTACATTGAAATTCTAAGAACGAACTTGAAACTGCGGCGATCGTTGGGGCGACATTGAATCTAAGTCAAATTCTGGGGAGAAATCTCTAATTAGCCCTTTTTTATCTCAAATTTTGGGGTCAAAACTGTTTAATATAATCTGCCATGCTGTGAGATGGTGTTGACGGATTGGTAGGGACATTGAAATAGTCAAATTCTGAGGAGAGATCTCTAATTAACCCTTTTTTATGTCAAATTTTGGGAGCAAAACTGTTTGATTTAATCTGAGTCAAATTCTGATGTTTAAATATAATATGCCGTGAGAAGGTGTTGACGGATTGATAGGGAATCAGATATAGGCGTGGTCAGATTATTTAGGGAATCGGATATAGCCGCGGTTAGATTACTTTAGGATTTCTGAGATGAAGTGGCCTGAGGTCCAAAAGTGAATAACGTCGTAGTTGGCCCCAACTGTATATATATACATATGAAAACAATAAAAATTTTAAAAAAGGGAAGTAAAAAAAGAATGACGAGTTATTTCTCCCGAGGAAGATGGAGCACAATATTTAAGAGTGACTCCGCGTAGCTACCCAACATATGAAAATGAACCCAAAATAAAAAATAAAAAAAAAGAAGAGTTTCTAAAGATAAATAATAGATCGAGGTGTGATGTCCATTAGACTTGCCAAATCACTAACGGAGACGGTACGCGGAAGGGAGTTCCCGTGATCGTCGAGCAACTGTAGATCATAATATTATCACTGTGGTTCAAACATAAAATGGACGTACAGAAATCTGAACAGCAACGAGACGAGTAATCAACTATCGTGAACTTTACAAATAGCTACATATACGAATTACTGAAAAATTGAATATTCACTGAGCACTCTACAAACATAATGCATGTTCAACCAGAGTTAAAAAGGTGCCTCTAATCACTGTCGATTCGAGCGAAGTAAACGAAAATGAGCAGCGAAGGAATCATAGTCCGGTAGTTTAGGGTGAATATGAGAAGCACTACTCGAAGTTGAGGAAGCTTCCGCCGATGCTGATCCTGCGGTAATGGTTGCGGTTGTTGCATCATTCTCATCTTCTACAAGACGAGCTTGATTACTGCCAAGTGCTGATGACTTTGAAGCTTCCTTGAATGATGGAGATGCCGACTCCAAAGGTTTTGTAGAAGGTTGTTGAATCAACAAATCCGACCGCATAGATATTTCTTCACCATCTAAAATTTTCTCAGGTGTTGCACCTGGAAAAGGCTCACGATTTCTCCACTTCCTGCGCGTACTTTCCACTTGCTTATTAATTTCTTTACTAGGTTCGGTGTGAGTTTTAGAAATACCACCTTTTGTGCCCTCTGATGTTGTGCCTTTTGTCCTTCTTGAAAGCTTTATATCTCCACTTCCTCTTCTTCCAATGTCTTGGACTGGCTCCAAATCCTCTACCTCGTTACCACCGAAATCAAAATAATTTACTGGCCTTCTTGATTTCGATTCTTTGGATTCTGTTTGGCCTGGTTTGCTATCATGCAGCTCATGCCCAGAATCTGCAGCGCTCAAAAAGCTCTTAGTTGATGATTTCCAAGCAGTAGGAGAAATATCTGGTGTTTCTTTTATTGGAGTAGAAGCTCTTTCTCTGTAATTTCTTCTCGAAGTAGGCAGCAGCTTTTCTCTACTATCTGGACCAAAGTATGTTTGGGAAGATTCTAAACTTGATCCTTCTTCATATGACTCTTCAATATTCTTGAAAGCCTCATCGGACGATTGCTTGGAGGGCACAGACATATCTTGCATGGGTTTCCTCGTGTAAGGTGCATGCTGGTAACCTCTATTTTTGAGCCCACCTGTTAATTTTCCAAGGTCCAAACCCTTTTCACTTTCATAGTCATTATCAGCAATCTCAGGGTGTTTAGAAGTCGATGGCAATTGTTTCTTTGCTCCTCTTTCTTCCATGGATAAAACTTCAGATGATTGCCACAATTCTGTATCATCCAAGTTACTCAGAAGCTTGTCATTTCTATAAGATTGCTCGTCATTCGGCCGAGTCAAAGAAGATGTCTTCCCATATGTATCTGCAATGCTTGATTCAGCTTCTTTCTTTGTCTCTTTAACATCAGAGACAAAAGATGGAGAACTCCTCTTATCTTCTTTATCTTCTTGATGGTCGCCAGAATGACCAGAAACACCCAAATAAGAGTCTTTCCTTAAGACACTCTGCTTATGCAGCATAGATTCATGAATTTCATCCTCGTTATCGGAGCTGAAACCATCCGAGTCAAAAGATGGTGGCAGATCATCATCTAAACGTGGCGGGGTTGAATTTGTTTTCATCTCTTTTGCTTTGTCTTCCAGGTAGGGTCCACTCACAGGAGGGGAGAAGGGACTTCCACTACCCCAGTGTCCACTCTTTTGCTCCTTAGAACCCCAAATATTATTAGGCGAGAAAATAGAATTCTCACCAAATTTAGATGATTCTTCCCTTTTGCGTAGCGAATTGTCTCTGCTTTTATTACCAAACACCATAGGATCTTCAGTATCAGAACCATATCGATCAAAAACTGCAGTAGAAGAATCAGCAAATGTTGTATTATCAAAATGCTCATCCCAAATGGTCTCCTTGTAGATCGTAGATGTATCATTACCAGAAGAAAGCGACTTGCTATAGTTATTCGTGTTGTTATTTCCCTTCTTGTGATCATTAACTGTGAATTCCATCTCTGAGAATCTTTTCTCAGAATTATCATAGGTCCTGACATCTGTCTTTTCAATTGTGTTCCTCAGTTCATCATGATCATCCTCCATTGATGAGACGCTGGAATGGGATGGAGATGGAGACAGTCGACGTGATGTAGTATCCATACTGGAAGAATCAACAGAAGTGCTTTTCGCTTCTTTATTTAAGCTAGTTTGAGATGCTTGTGGATACGTTCTCATCCTATCAGAGCTGCTTCTATCTGGTGAATGTACAGACTGCTTATCAATATCTTCAACTTGACCTTTGCTGGGTCTGTATTTGAAACTGTTATTTGATGATTTAGATTCAGCGGAATTCTGTCTAGCAAGTTCAGCAGCAGCCCTAGCAGCGAAGCTAGCTCTTTCTGCAGACTCTGCTGCTGCCTGAGCAGCAGAGGCCGCATCCTTGAATTCAATTTTCCAATTTGTCTTATTAAAAGAAGCTTTGTTTTCCTTCGAATGCGGAGGTTCAACTTCTTCCGTTACACCCTTAGGTTCTGTTAACAGACGTCAAAATTGTCCGTTAAAAAAAGGAAAAATCTTACTAAGAAAGTGAAGAAAATGAGAGGGCTAATTGAATTTACCCATATCAGATGTTTCTGAATAAGATTGAGAACTAAGAGGTACCGAAGTTTGAGGAGAATCGGCAATTTTCTTGTTAGAAAGCATACTATGACTGCTTGTCTCGTTGACAATTACATGTTCAGACATTCTCTTGATTGGTTCATCCTTGGGCAGGGCAGAGGGTGGCTTAAGATCAAAGGATTGCCCAAAATGAACATTGGCACTTATAAAAGTTGTAGGGCCATCCTAATCAATCATGTAAATAAAGAATTTATATGCTATTAGTAGCAAGACAATAGCCATGTAATGACAAACAAGATCTAATCTGTCATCTATCAAAAAGACCAAAAAAAAGAGAAAGAAAAATCTAAACCATAAACTTTACCAGTCGATCATCAATTGGTTGTTGAATTTGCTCCTCAATTACTTTCGGTTCCCACTTGACATTATGCTCTTCAGCTACTGCAGTCAATATTTTGAGTTTGGTCTCTATATCAGGTGCTCTAGCTGACAATTTCTCGACGACCTATATGTTGAAGATGTCAAAAAAATTTCAGAAATCTGAAATGTATTCAAATTATTCTCCATGCCACATAAATAAATCTTTTTCCCTGACTAAAGGAAGAAGACTGGGAAACTGAATAAGAAACTAACAAGATGGCTAACACCGCATTGTGGTCGAACTTCAAGAGCTGCAGTAACAAATTCTTTGCCATACTTCGCTGAAAAATGCTTGCGGATATCCATCAATTCTGGTACATCTGCACATCTTGGTGATGCAAATACTATACTAGCTATTGCTTCTTTCAGATCAATTGGACAGTTCCTATAAAGCCAAAAGAAAAAAAAAAAAGGGAAAAGAAATATTTTTAGAAGGTGAAACCATGTCAAACATGATTTCAAAGAGCAGAAAACGTAATGAGAAGAATGTAATGAGAACACTAAAGAAAAAAAACATCAATAAAAGACCGTGCCATATGACCAACTACACCAACAACATTCAAGTGGACAGAAAAAGAAGCAACTGTTTGCTTGAAAGGCAAATGAGAGTGACACCCCACTTCCCAAGGAGTCACCCATCCTAGGACTACTCTAACCCTAGCACACTTAACTCTTTTAACCTCTTGGGCCTAGACACCGCTCAAATTACTATAGCTGGGTTAAGAAGTTTAGCCCTATTATATTTCATATATAGGACTACCGAGGTTTCACAATGAGAATAAGCGTAACTTCATGAGTAGGGCCTTTACAGTATTCTGCTAAATAAACAAATCCAATATAGATTATACTAAACAATCAATTGCTTCCTGAAGTTCTATTTGATTTTGGAACAACAATGCCTGATGTTAATTTTTTTCTAAATCTCCATTACTTTTCATTGTTTTAAGTAAAAGAGAATTTGCTCCTATATACATGATGCGTCGCATTAATGTACTCCAATATACCCAAAAATAAACATAATAGAGAGAGTAGAGTTTGGCAATAGCATTTGAAATAACTGCAAGAAAACAATGAAGATTAGGTATCACCATACTTCTGTGACTCGATCATCGGCATGCGCGCCATGATAAGTTCACAGTATACTGAAATCAGATCATATGCTGACATTGTCTTCTCTTCCCTGATGACATGTTCAACCTGCAAACACAGTAGAACAAAATTAAACAAATGTTGAGTGCAACAGACTTCATTTGGTCAAGGCTTAGAATTGCAACCGATAATTAAAATCACATTCCCTTTTTGTTGATAACCAATTAATGATAATCTACTTAATGCATCATGCATGGAACTTGCTGGCCAAACACAATGGGGGAAAGCATAACAATATCCACTAGAATAATCACTACATCAGCTGGGCACAAGTTAGGGCACATGTTAGGGCTCACATACGTGCCAAGGTAGGCCAAAATGGTGAGGCAAACTAGACTTCAAATGAAAAACAGCAACTACTCATCTAATTCAAAAAAAGAAAAGGGAGAAGAAAAAATGGTTTGGGATTCTAAAATAAAACTAACAGAAAATTATTTATTTCAGTTATCCATTAAACAGAAAAGGTCCTTCAGTAATACTAAAAAAAACAAATGAAGATCTACATTAATAAGGTCAGCTCTTGAAAGGTAAGCATATTTGGAAAAAGAAGCAAAGTCCATCAAACCAATGAACACAATATGCTAATATTTATGAACAAAAATAAGTCCAAAAACAAGGAGACAGGTGGAAAAATAGAATTCAAATAAAGAAAGAGCGAAAGAGATAAATAGTAATAAAACTGAAAGTTGCTTTCTCTTTGTCCAACAACAAGAGCCAATATATGATCATAACTTTGGCCAGCAAAAAGCTACAATTAACACCAAGAAACTTTTTCGTCCCAAGAAAAAAAAAAAACCCATCAAAGAACTTCAGTCCTTCAGAAGTCCTAAAGTAAAGAATTTAAGAATTGTGTGTTAAGCTGGTCAATATACCTAAAAGACCACTGATTAGGACAATAAATAAGCAAACACCATACTGTTCGCATGATTTAACTTCAAAATAAGAAGAAACTGCCATAATGACTAGAACATAGAAGTTGTAACTTAAGTTCAACAGCACACCCTCTGATTATTAACCTTATATGCTTTTCAACAATATAATCAAGCAATTGATATCTGCCAGATGGCAAAGATCCAATTCAGTTGCTTTTCAGTTTTCAGTGATTGTTTTTCTCATACCTACGTTCTATCATTAGGTCGCAACTTAAGAATAGATGCAAGAATATGGCTAAATACATAAATATTTTGTAAATGGTTGGCAATTCAGAGGATAGACAAGGTAAACCAGACCACCAATAATCTTTCTAAAAAAACGAGAGCGATAAATGAGTACACAATACAAGAACAACAAAGACAACATCAAGGACGCACAGCATCCAACTTACAGGAGTATGTAATTTAACACAATTTCTGCCAACCTAACAGCTCCCAACTAACTGCATCTCATTCTATCAATAAATATCCTGTAGCTACCCACTAACGAAGATTCTGTTTGCGTAGTTAACCACTAACCTTGCTTGTTGGATTAAAATAAGCATGTTCCGTGTCCTCAAAAAAAGATGATTTCAAGCAGATTCCTAATTTACAAGGAACGCAGAGTCGGTGCCCCCAAGGAACAGTTCTTGAAATTGTAAGAATCGAATTACTTCCTTTGCATTAATATTGGTGGAATTAAGAAGACTAAATGAAGCCCAAAAACAAAAAACTCGAGATACAATCTGATCAGGGGAAAAAACTCTTAAATCGGAAATTTCCAACTAACCATCGAAGAACTTCAAGTACAGAGTAATACAGATGGTCAATCAGATTAGGATATATCCTAAAAATGTAAAAAATGATGATGGGGAGAATGTAAAGCTTCACAACGTGACGACATATACAATCTCACTAAAAAAATTTAAAAAAAATACTGAAGAAAACATATAAATACCATAAAAAAATTACTAAGTAAGATATCAACAAAGATCTAGTATAACTCCCGCACAACATAATCAAATGTTCAATACGACAAATAATCCCATTATGTATAAGGAATGAAATAAAAACGAACCCTGATCCGCGCGGTTTGATCTTGGCCCGTCTCCAGAAGCTGCGCCAACTCCCGCCTCATCTGCTTGATCTGCACCTCTCTCTTGTTCCTCAGAAGCTTTAAACGGGCCACCGCAAGCCTCAGCGACGTCTTGCTGTCGCCAGATCAACTCAAAAATTAACCAAAAACTCCAACAAAAATCGAGGAAACAGGACGCAAAAATCAGTAAAATCAATCAAAATCCTTCACCGAATCAGCTCAAAAATAAACCAAAAATTCCAACGCAGGATTAAAAAAAAAATAACTGCAAAATTAGTGCAAATCCTTCAATCGAGGATCGAACTAAACGAATAAGAGATCGAAATTACCATTTATCAGGCTTGAATCCCTTGGAGAGCATCCCTGACATCTTCGACTTGGCATGCATCGTGCTCTCTTCGAATTCGATCGATTCGGGGTGGAACTATCGGCTAGGAAGGAGAAGAGCTAGGGTTTGGGTAATCGACTCGAACTCTCCTCGATGTTTTTAATGCTCGATTGAGATCTCGATCGGGATAAGAAGAGGAGAGAGAGAGAGAGAGAGAGAGAGAGAGCAGTGAATTTCGTGTTGGGCGATTCGATGCACCGCGACGACTCTTTGGCTTCCTTCCAACGAGAAGGAAAAAAATTTTGGCACAAAATGACGAAGCTGTCCTCAGCGGAAAAAGCAGAGCGGCGGCCCTTTGTTTCTGTACTTGGCTTGCGATACGCGTCATCAACTGCCAGAGTTTTTCCTTTTCTGTTTTGTTCAGAGATCTCGTTAGTATTTTTTTTTAACTAGTGGAGAAAAACGATCCTGACCATAACAGGAGTTGTACATTTTGTGCTCAGTATATTTACCAAACTTTAATTTGATCTTTAGTTCTATGTTTAAATCTCGTCATACATTAAATTACATAGTTTTTAAAATTTTAGATTATTAACGTTAAGAGTTTCAATGGAGCAGAGAATTAATAGATATAATAATATAAACAAATCTAAAAGGTTTACGTACGGGCGGGTAATTTGGGATTTTAACACAAAAAAAAGAAGGGGGCAATTTCGGGAAGAGGAAGATCGGACGGGTTTATGAACGCCCCTTGCCCGCGTGCCCTATTATCGTGTGGGCCCAGTAGCCCGCAGCGACTCATTCTGGGCCGTTACACATGTACGCGCACATAAGGGAGAGCTGTACCGTCTCCATACACGATCCAACGAGAGATCCTCGTCAAAAAAGGCAACTTAATTAAGATCTCTCTCTCTTCTAAAGATGAAAAAGAGATATCCGGTCGGTAAGAAAAATAAAATAACTTCACGGACCAAATTGAATAAAGAGGTAATTAATGAATAGCAAAGTGGAAATTTATTAAAAGTAACGAGTGAAAGTTGAGTATATGCATAGACATTAGCGCAATTGAAGTAACCGTGTGGTTGGAGGGAAAGTAACGAAGTGTGTTGCCCCTTCACAAGTTTCTATAGGAGGAATTTGATTATGATAAAAGTAATTTATGCGCTGTGTAGTTCAGCAAAAAAAAAAAAAAAAAACCCATTTGGATCTCATGAAACAGTATATTACTATGTAGTTACCCGCGTTACGAAGTAGTATGGTTAAAATAAAATTTATAAAAATAAATATCAGTTTAGTATAAAAAATAATATAATATAGTCTATATTATAGACAAATACTTATTTTAACAAAAAATATATGAAAAAGAATCAATCATTCCAACAATTATTCATTTGCTCAAAAGTATCGCTATCATGCAAATAGATGATTAAATTATTTTTATAAACAATAATAAAAAATTCATATTGTAATTAATATGACTAAAGAAAGGCTCCACATAATAGTAAAACAATTTAAGTTATATATATATATATATGATATTATATATATATATAGAGTGGGCTGGTATGCTTCGTAGCACGGAGGCCTCCGTATTTACCACTTTGTTTTCGGATGTTCGGACTTTCGGAATTACATCGGCTCCGTTAGAGTTGATCTAGAGTATTTAAAGTACCAAGAAATTAAATTTTGCGATTTTTCGATATCATTTGCCTAGTGATCGAAGGGGCTCAAAATCAATAATTTTAACGGCCGTGGTGAGCCGGTTGCAAGTTTAACGGTGTAGAAATATCCAAATCACGTGAAATTTTGGTAGAAAATTCTTTATACCATATAAAACAAGATCAATAACTTTGATCTAAAATTTTAATGTCATATCATCATATTTTGTGAGATTTTTATTTTCAGCCGTTGATTTTGAGCCACTTCGATCACTAGGCAAATGATATCGAAAAATCGCAAAATTTATTTTCTAGATACTTCAAATACTCTAGATCAAGTCTAACGGAGCCGATCGTCGATTTGAAAGTGCCAACATCGAAAACAAAGTGGAAGCACGGAGCGCTCCGTGCTTCCGAAAGCATCCCAGACGCACTCTATATATATATATATATAGTTGAGTTGGAATGCTATCGGTAGCAAACGGGCTCCGTTGCCATCCATTTGTTTTCGACGATGGAGCTTTCAAATCGACGATCGGCACCGTTAAACATGATCTATATCACTTGAAGTATTTATAAATTAAATTTCAAATCTTTTCGATATCATTTACCTAATGATCAAAGGGTTTCAAAATTAGTAATTTTAATGGTTGATATGAGAGGTTTTCTCGTTTAACGGTGTAACGCTATCCAAATCAATTGAATTTTGATTAGAAAATTCTTTAAACTATTTAGAACAAGATCTATATTCTCAATCATGATTACAAAATTTCTATCATCGCTTTTTAGAGGATATTCATTTTCAGCCATTCATTTTTACGCCCACTTGGTGGACAAGAAAACAATATCGAAAAAATGTGAAATTTGATTTCTAGATACTTCAAGTGGTATAGATTATGTTCAACGGTGCCGATCGTCGATTTGGAGGCTCCATCATCGAAAACAAATGGGTGGCAACAGAGCCCGTTTGCTACTGATAGTATTCCAGCTCAACTCTCTCTCTCTCTATCTCTCTCTCTCTCTCTCTCTCTCTATATATATATATATATATATATATTACTTTTAATCAATTAATTGACTCCGAATATGAAATACAACAAAGGTCCGAATTTGCAAATTTAAGAAAGAGGGTGGAAGATCAAAAGGTAAAGAAAATGGGTTAAAAAAAAAACTTTTTAGGCCTTAGTAAAACTAAAGAAAATGAGAAAAAGTTAAAAAAAAAAAAAAAATAGGCCTCACTTCTTCTCAAATTAAAGGAATGGATACATATAGGATTTGGTCATGGAGATTAATGCATAGATATAGATATAGATATAGATATAGATATGTATTATTGATAACTCGCTATGTTAATCAACTTAATATTACATTTCGCACTTGTGTTGAGTCAATAGAAAATCTTCATATTAAGTTCATCAATTATAATAATATTACAAAAGATCCGTAACAGTAGTCGCTAATTGTTGGAATACAAGCATGTGATCATTTCTTAACATGTTCTGATGAACAGTCTAGCATGCCGCGCCATGTACTTACCGCTGACTTGACTTCAATGTAAGGGTTGCGTCTTGAGCCCACCCATTTTGGAATTTGACCCAACTGAAGGGTCAAACTTTTTTTTTTGATCAAGTAACAATAGGACCCAGGTTATGATCCGGGAAGCAGGCCAAGTATGTTTGGCTACGGTTGCGGCTGCCGTCGAGATTGTATTTATGCACAACGAGAATATGTGATGAGATTTTTTTTTTTTTTTTTGGAATGGTTTTAGAAGAAGATTTTGCTCGTTGGTACAAGTGATAGTATATTGTATCAATCGTACAAATACAATTAAGATATAATTTTCATACTCTTACTAAGAGCAAAGAATTATAAAGCTTCCATCAGTATCTGTAGTCTAACCGAATATTCGTTTTAATAAAGGAATCTTCGAGCACCACAAATTGTCCTTATGATTTTTAAGCGAGGATTGTGTTTTATCAATCAATACATGTGCAATATTATAAGGACCTATTTAGATTAGAATTATTTTTATATAAATTCATGCGCTGTTATAATAAATAATAAAATTTTTCTATAATATAGTAATATATATTATATATTATATATATATAGTGAAACTCATGTTTTAATGCACAAGCTGAAGGATTCAATCCAAGTATATAGTGACCAAATTTGATGCCGTCACTCAGATAGCCAGATGTAGGCTGCACAAAATCGTATGCCGCGGTTTCTTAGATCCAGTTCCAATAAAGAGAAAGTTATCATACAGAAAAAAATTAAAACACAGTAATATAAGCACCACGAATCGTATCGAATTTCTCAGACGCCTACCTGCCGAGTCAACGTTCGCGAAACAGATCCGAGTTGGAACGGATTGTTGGGCAATGCATCTTGTTATACGCTCTTTCCGAACGAGAGACAGTAAAAGAAGAACAGAAACAGTAGATGCGCGAGAGCAGACTGCAGAGCGAGAGCGCATTTCTCTGCGGAAACTGCCTCGCACTCGATTGATTAAACGACCGAAAAGAGGCCAAGAGCGAGCAATTTCATTCTACCCGTCGTGATTTCAAAACCCTAGATCTCTCTCTCACTTCTCTCTCTTCCTCTTCTTCGGATGCGAATCTGCCTTGGTCGTCGTTCGTCTCCTCTTCTCCTTCTCGCCCTAGGGTTTTGATGCTCCGATGTCCTCAATGGACGGGCACAACCTTCGTCCTCCGCACCTGCTGATAGCGAGGGCGCCACGCGATTTTGCTGCATTGCGCTCTCGTGGCCTCGATCGCCCCGCGCGAGCTCGCGTGCCAATTAAGTCGAGGAAGACCTGCGGCGCTGCACCTGCTCCTGCGCCCGCATGCGGAGGGGATCAAGCGTTGCCGCTGCCGCCGCGCCGGTCGACGGCTGGCGGCGCGGCGGACGTGTTCACCTGAACGGCGAGGATACCGTCTGCGGACGCGGTTCCGAACGGCAGAACGGCCGCCTCGTGGGCGGCTCGGGGGTTGGCGCGATGGGAGCTCGATGGGAGCAGTATGGTGGCCGGATAGACCCATCCTCAGCTTACTCGATATAGGAGCCTCTGTCGCCTTCTATGGCCAATTCGCCATGAGGGAGGCGGCGAACGAGACGGCGTGATGGAAGGCCTCTATCGGTAAGTATATCGTGGCGATGCTATCTCTTTCTTTGTTTCTTTGCTGTGTATGTATCTTTGAATTACTTGCTGCAATGTGGGTGTCAAAGAGCAATTATTCATTGTTTTGTTGTTTCCGTGGTAATTTGATCAGTAGCTACTTCTGACGTGTTAATTTCTACGAAGTCTTGTTTGTAACCTTGCTTATGTCTTGAATTGTTGGTCACCGACAATTTGAACCACATCAGCTTTTAGTCTGGCATGTATGATAAGTGTATTGTCAAGATTCATCAATATAATTTGGTTTGTTTACCTGACACTTAAAATAGTAAGTATAATCATAGTCGAAGCATAGCAGTGAATATTAGCTGTTCATTTTGTTTCACTTATTATGCTGTGCGACTATTTTTCATGTGATTACTTACTGGCTGTGTTGTGTTACTAGTTTTTAATTCAGGACATAAGTTTTTGCTGGGAATAAGTATATCCATATCTCTAGTATTGTTAGGGACGTTTTCACCGTTTGATTAGCATGTTTGATATCATATTGCTAAAGTGAAGTGAAACTACTGCACTTTATTTTATTTCTCTAGGATTTTACAGTTGACAGGACGTGTCACCCTAGTAATGGATGTAAGGCCATATTATGCGCTTGACAGGCATTGTTAGTGTAAATGCAAATCTTTAAATTTAGGGATTAGGGATACGAGGAATGAGATTTTGGCTTATAGCAGCTATGTTAAGTGTCTGCAGCCTCAGGAGATGTTTAAGGTTATGGGCTCACCAATTTGCAAGAATTAGTTGTGGCTCTCATTCTTTTTCTCCAAATTTATATAATTGCACTGCTCGATTACTTGTTTTTTCTCTTTCATTTCTAAGGTACTTCATGTATTGGTGTTTGGCGTATGCTAACAGCTGAGTAGAATATCTTTTAGGGAAATTATGATATCAGGTTTACATATCACATAATAATGTTGGGTGCAAGAGCTAATTTTGATAATAATTTTTAAAGTTAATAATTGTAAAGCGTCAGTATGTCTTTGTATGTTTTCATGCAATTGCAGCTATACTATATGCAGATATGAATTTTGGGGTATTATTTATTTGTTTGCTTGCTGTTGCTGTGAATTTCCACCGTACATTCCGACTGAATTGGCCTGCTTTTTTTATTCTTCACCATGGTTGCTGGGGAAAATATCTGACTCTTGGAAGCACGGTGGCTAAGGTAAGTTCTCCTTGCTGTTTTGGCTATATTGTATTTTATTAAGTGTTGAGGCTTTTATATCTTTCGGATAATGGTTT